>NC_134703.1:108604004-108876504 GCF_043290135.1 Rhipicephalus microplus | reverse complement strand
ATACGAGACGCATCAGTGTCGAGGTTCGGACTCACAAGGTCAATCACAAGCCAGGTTTCATCTGCAATTTAACGAGTTAATGCATCACAGGTGTATCGCTCGTGGTGGTTGACGGGAATTCAGCTCGACCGGATTGAAAGGCATGTACCGAAAAAAAAAGAAGAAATTACAGCTTTGAAAAAATGTGGAGCAACAAACCTGAATCAGTGCACTTGAAGCTAAGCACTAACAGAAATAGAAAGAGAGACGAGAGCGACAGGCATTGGTAAAATTCATGTCTGCTTTGTCTCTGTAGCCGAGCGCGCTGTTTTGTTTTCATGAAAGTGCAGTAGACAGCTCGTGTCTGGCCGAAACAGGAGGTCAGTGGTCCTTGTGCCGGCGCAATTAGCATAGAGCGCGTCAAAGACTGGCTGATGCACCAGTGAAGTTGTTTCTCTTTTTTGCACTGCCATCACGTAGCTTCCCCGAGCATTTCAAAAACAATATAGCATCCGGTAAAACGCTAGCATGTTTGCGTAGTTGAACAATGAGATAGAAAAAGGTTTGAACACAAAGGAAAAAAAAAAGATTCAGGAAAAGAGCAGCTTGACACGTATTAAGGGTTGAAGTTGAAGTTTTTCGAATTAAGGCCTACAACGAACTCGTATCTGCTTGTTAATGGAATGCTACAGCTTGGTCTAATTGAATGTTTGTTAGCACGCGCCAGCATATAGGACGTATAGTTATAGGGTGAGCGGCCTGCGTGAATTGGCCGAGCCGAACTGTCAATAAAGGATTTACGAAATCGGCACTAGCATAGTGGCGTGAACTTCTGGAAGGAAAATCAGCTCACCGACATAAGTTCAGGCATACAGACCTATAAAGCAAGTACAAAGTAAGCTCAAGGTGCCATACTATGTATTATTTTGAACGTTGTACAGTGCGGGTTTGTCGCGTACGACAACACCACCACCAATAATTCTAACTCATCACAATCTTTGATTGATAAGATTCTAATTTACTTTATATGTAGTTTAAGAACAAGAATGATGGAATCTCTTTGTAAATTGTTATTGTGCGTATAGAGAATACGTGCACAGTGAATCAGTTCTTACCATTAAGGGCGCTTTCCGTGTCTATAAGCAACACCCTACGAAAGGGTGTTTTGACCTACCAAAACACCCTTATCCTAGAGTGCTACTTATAAACACGCCAAGTGTCATTAAGGGAGCAAACTGCTTTACTATATATATGTCACCAATGCGTCCCATTACAAAATTCTTCCAATCATTGTAGTTGATATCAGCGTGCCTATATCCATTCGTAATCAGCATTTTAATTGTGTTCAGAAACCAACCTAATTTTTTACAAAGTGTCAGAATTGTGCGAACCTCACTTAATTATACACTATACGTCACAACTTCTCAAGCTGTATTAAAAAATGTTCAATTTTTCTTTTTGTGTTTATTTTACGCGAAATCATCTTTCATGACACACACACGGTGCGACAGAGCTGCAGACGCGCGAGCGCGACTCGCAAAACCCGTCGCTGTGCTTTCCTATACTTCTTTCAACCCTTCCTTCGTTTCTCAGCCTTTGCAATGCAAGCTGCAGCGGCATTTGCGCGCAATGTAGCGTGTCACGTATACGCAGCGCGTAGGCGGCGCAGTGACGCCACGGGGTTTCACTCC
Organism: Rhipicephalus microplus; assembly: GCF_043290135.1. Lineage (NCBI taxonomy): Eukaryota > Metazoa > Arthropoda > Arachnida > Ixodida > Ixodidae > Rhipicephalus > Rhipicephalus microplus. The sequence continues at coordinate 108,874,834 of NC_134703.1, read as the reverse complement.
GTGCATATCCTGAGCCGCGCACGAAGTCGACAGGTGGCGGCTATCTCTGGTCGCCTGATTCAAGCACGCTTCGAGACCACCTGGAAGCACGTACGCGAGACGCGCGTTGTAACAACGTGGGCACAGGGATTTGGAAGTGCTTGCTTCCTCTCACGAGAGCAGCGCGAAACACGCGCATGTGCTCTTAACAGCGTGTATTTAATAATGTTTCCGTGATGTAGCATAACCTAGATAAATTACAGAAGGACTAAAGGGTAGTAGTAAGCAGCAGAAAGAAAGAAAAGCAAAGTGACAAAAAGTGAGACTCCAGCCGCGTTCGGCATATTGCACCATAGCTGTGGTGAAATGCTGGAGCATCCTCCTTCAAAGAGTGACGCGCTGGGTTTGATTGCGCTGGCTTGAACTTAGGGTTCTTCGAAAGCAGAAACAAGCGCTCCGACATGTCGCCCATTATTGTGATTGGTAGCACTAATAGTAGTTCGAGCAAAACTAAGAAGCTTATTTTTGCATAGGACGCATGGCGCACCATCGTTGTGGGCAGGAAGGGAAGAATTTAGTGGGAACAAACAAAACTTAGAGGCCACCCTGTCAAGGTATGTGTTCCCGCAACGCTGAACGCCACCACTGGGTACTTCTATAGTTGTTAGGAAAAATTACACATCATATTTCCCATGAGCAACCATTGTGCGATGCGAAAACATCACGGGGTGTGCGCATAGAGTTTCCATTTCTCTTATGCGACTTATGGCATGGTGGTTGTCAAGGCGTTTGAATTACCGCTTGCCGACACTGACGTTTACGTTCGGCTTCCCTATCCTTCCTTTGCTTCACGTCGGCGCTACCTGCCGCTGCAACTAGCGCCGACGTTCATGGCGTTTCGCACACCGCTGCACAGAGGGAGCTTGACGGAAGCACAGCGAACGCGCGCTTTCGCAGCTTCGAAATCTGCTTGCCGGCATTGCCATTTACGTTCAGCTTTGCGAGCGTTCACAGCGCCATTGCGGAGGAGAGTGCAACGCAAGCGAGCCAGCGCCCCATTATTTACGAGCGCAGAGCTGTGGCGGAGAGAGAAAAAATGGCAGCATATCCACGGAGTGAATGATGGATAGTGGGGCGAAGCATCCGTCCGTCCATTCGTTCTTGCTTCCGTCCATCTATTCGTGCGTCTGTGTTGCCGCCCGTGCGTTCATCCGCCCGTCCGTGCCTGCGTCTGTTCGTGCGTCCGCACGTCCATCAGTGCGTTTCTCCCTGCGTTCGTGAATGCATCCGCCCCTGCGTCCGTCCATGCGTCCATCCATGCATGTTTCCGTGTGTCCGTTCGTCCATCTATTGAACACTCCAAGTACCACCATCTCGCATCGTTTCATCATATGTTCCCCGTATAGAAGCACCGCCATCCAGCGGACATTCCAAGGACTGAACGAGAGGAGGCACACGCACACTTTCTTACGGCTTGCGCTTCGTGTCTACTTCCCACCTTTAACCACCTCGAGTTCATGGTATATACTAGTTCACTGTATTCATGGCACTGCGGCCCAACGCTCACTAAACCTTTCTAAAACCTAGGAGCTTACGCCTAGCGAATATAACGTAGCAACCCTTTCTTGTCTTCTGTGCGTTGTTAAACGCAGCGTGCACCTTAACTAAAAGCCGAATGCTCCTGTCTCTCATTCCCCCTTAGCAGCCATTGGCATGTACATTGAGCACTATCTTTTATTGTTGAACAACGCACAGAAGAAATCTCTCACCAGCACCACCTTGGAGGTCAAAATATTATATTTGTTACACACTTACTACAACGGCTACGAGGGACAAACAGGTGCCGCTATAAGAAGCTTCGCCCCTAAAAAACGGGAGAGGAGAAACGAAAAAGAGGCAGCGCTCATGCTACCTCCTCCACTCCACCGCGAAAAGAGGGAGGAGAGTTGGCGCATGGGCAGTATGGGTGCGGACGCCGCAGAATGGACAATGCACCGAGCGCCAGATGCTTTCGCATTTAAAACTGGGGCGTGTCGGGGGGCACTGAGGAATCGCACCCAGTCTCTCCCGCATCGGAGGCGGACGCTGTATAACCCCATGACCATTGCTGAGGTCTAGGTTTGATGGGAACTCATCGCGGGAAGGTAACTTTACCTTTCCACTCACCGCTTCTTAATTTTCTATCACAGTTCTCTATTTCTATTCGATTTTGTTTCGCTATCTTTTGCTCCCTTTGACGCATGTTCCTCCACGATGCTGCACCGTGCTCAGCAGAAATCCGCAACCATCCTAACGTAAAGTGAATATCCCTCTCGCACAAGCTGATGACGTTCATCTTTACTTGCATTATCTTTCAGAAGGGGTGTGACCAGTATAGAAACCTAGTTCGTTCAAACTTATCAGATATACTTTTTTACATTGCCTTAAAACACCCAAGCTATCACCATAACTTCCATTCGTTATTCAAGTTTTGTTGTTTTTATAACGTTTAATAAGGACATCTGTAACTTCCGCTGATGAATGTAACCACTCGGACTTTAATTGAGAGCGCAGAACCTCTCGGGTCATGGATGGATGGATGGATGGATGGATGGATGGATGGATGGATGGATGGATGGATGGATGGATGGATGGATGGATGGATGGATGGATGGATGGATGGATGGATGGATGGATGGATGGATGGATGGATGGATGGATGGATGGATGGATGGATGGATGGATGGATGGATGGATGGATGGATGGATGGATGGATGGATGGATGGATGGATGGATGGATGGATGGATGGATGGATGGATGGATGGATGGATGGATGGATGGATGGATGGATGGATGGATGGATGGATGGATGGATGGATGGATGGATGGATGGATGGATGGATGGATGGATGGATGGATGGATGGATGGATGGATGGATGGATGGATGGATGGATGGATGGATGGATGGATGGATGGATGGATGGATGGATGGATGGATGGATGGATGGATGGATGGATGGATGGATGGATGGATGGATGGATGGATGGATGGATGGATGGATGGATGGATGGATGGATGGATGGATGGATGGATGGATGGATGGATGGATGGATGGATGGATGGATGGATGGATGGATGGATGGATGGATGGATGGATGGATGGATGGATGGATGGATGGATGGATGGATGGATGGATGGATGGATGGATGGATGGATGGATGGATGGATGGATGGATGGATGGATGGATGGATGGATGGATGGATGGATGGATGGATGGATGGATGGATGGATGGATGGATGGATGGATGGATGGATGGATGGATGGATGGATGGATGGATGGATGGATGGATGGATGGATGGATGGATGGATGGATGGATGGATGGATGGATGGATGGATGGATGGATGGATGGATGGATGGATGGATGGATGGATGGATGGATGGATGGATGGATGGATGGATGGATGGATGGATGGATGGATGGATGGATGGATGGATGGATGGATGGATGGATGGATGGATGGATGGATGGATGGATGGATGGATGGATGGATGGATGGATGGATGGATGGATGGATGGATGGATGGATGGATGGATGGATGGATGGATGGATGGATGGATGGATGGATGGATGGATGGATGGATGGATGGATGGATGGATGGATGGATGGATGGATGGATGGATGGATGGATGGATGGATGGATGGATGGATGGATGGATGGATGGATGGATGGATGGATGGATGGATGGATGGATGGATGGATGGATGGATGGATGGATGGATGGATGGATGGATGGATGGATGGATGGATGGATGGATGGATGGATGGATGGATGGATGGATGGATGGATGGATGGATGGATGGATGGATGGATGGATGGATGGATGGATGGATGGATGGATGGATGGATGGATGGATGGATGGATGGATGGATGGATGGATGGATGGATGGATGGATGGATGGAGAAATGTTATCAGCAGGAACGTAGCTATTTTTTGTACGGTTAGTTGCATACGATTGATTGACTGATATCTGGGGTTTAACGTCCTAAAACCACCATATGTCTATGAGAGACGTCGTAGTGGAGGGCTCCAGAAATTTTGACCTCCTGGGGTTCTTTAACGTGCGCCAAAATCTGAGCACTCAGGCCTACAACATTTCCACCTCCATCGGAAATGCAGCCACCGCAGCCGGGATTTGATCCCGCGACCTGCGGGTCAGCAGCCGAGTACCTTAGCCACTAGACCACCGCGGCGGGGCATTTTGCATACGACGTGTATTGTCGACTCTGTTGTAACTGGTCTGCTCATACAGTACCTAATTCTGCATATTTTTGCTTTTTCTTGTCAATCCGTGTACCCTTTATAAATTTTTCATATTTATAGACCAGCTTTGCAAAATCTGGTCGCTTCAGGGTGCAAGATAGAGATAGAGTGCATGATTTGTGGCTACAGGTATCGGTGTTTCTACAATTGGAGTTTATCTGTAATAGGGAGGGCTCACTGCTCTCCCATATAGTCAAGTATACGAAGTACTCGAAGTCTTTAAACACTTTTTCTAAACAAACATTACATATTCATGTTTTATTTGTGCCTCTTATTTACCATGCCATATGCTAATGTGTACCTCTTTTTTTTGTGACACATTTTTGTGCGTCTGTGCTAGTGTGAAACATCGAATGTGTACATGTTTCTTTCACGTCATCTCATATCCATGTTCATGTAAATGAAGTCTGTTTTGTCATCATCGCTAATGTATGTCTAACATGAAAATGTTCTCTTGATATGTTATTGATGTCTAGGACAAAAGTATTTCTAAACACATTAAGGCTGCAATCGCCTACATGCGCTCTTCCAAATTCAAACTTTTCCCTTGTTTAGTATGGCGTGCGTACCTAATCGATCCCTAGTCTTCCTATGCTTTTCCCACGTGTATCCCTACTACAAAGAACAAACTAGGCGCTCAATCGTGTCGCGGGTTCGTATCCCGGCTGCGGCGGCTGCATTTCCGATGGAGGCGGAAATGTTGTAGGCCCGTGTGCTCAGATTTGGGTGCACGTTAAAGAACCCCAGGTGGTCGAAATTTCCGGAGCCCTCCACTACGGCGTCTGTCATAATCATATAGTGGTTTTGGGTCGTTAAACCCCACATATCAATCAATCAATCAGGCGCTCAATCGTGGGGACAGAAAGAGGGTGATGGCTGAGGCCGTGCTTTTAGGTATTAGTTCGTTGAACGCATACTGTCGAACGATTGCTCTCGTGCGTCTTGCAAAAGAAAGTATGAGATAAGTGTTTAGAAACTACGTAATGTGTAGCCACTTTACAGGTGGCGTGCACGTGGCAGATTGGGCCAAATTAGCGCCAATGAACTGTAGTCACGCTATAGTGTCGTTACTGGCGTAAGATGGCAGCTACAGGTTACGTCGATGTACACTCATGCAAATCACTGCCTCCCAGTCTCTCTCGTTTGTTGAAGTCAACCTATGCCCAACTCCCTCAACTGTGATTATAACTGATGTTGCAGCTCAAAGTTACATGAAGCCAGTTATACAAGTATACCTGTGCACTAACAATGAAATGTGCTAACGTCTCACCTCACACACCTGATATGGTAGTACGTGAAAATGTTGCATGCAGCAACCTTTTCAAGATCCAGTGATCTTGATAGAGAAATCTGGAGATCATTTTCGCGATATTTTCTTCGCCCCCCGGTGTTTTGTTTTGAGGTTTAGGCCTTTTCGTACTTTCTTTCAGACCTACAAGAATTTTGCTTGGTACATACGCGCATAACTGTTGCCTACATATAATGTATACAGTGGACGACTTTAAACAGTCCTTGTCCAGAATAACGTATACCAATTCCATTGCAATACCACTCCTTTTTTTTGCATTTAAATGTGGAACCCTGCCCGAACCATCGTAGAGATAAGGCAGCCGTAAATGTATACATAAAGATATAGAACAAAAAAAACAGAATGAAACAAAACGAACTCGTAAGTTATGCAGGTCCTGGTTACGTTGAGTAATAGTGTCTCTAGAGAGAGAGAGGGAGAGAGAGAAAGAGAAATAGAGAGAAAAGGCAGGGAGTTTAACCAAGGTTGGCTTGGTTGGCTACCCTACGTTTGGGGAGGGGGGAGGGGAATATTAGAAAGGAAAGAGATAGAAAAGAAGAGGATTAAGGATTAGAAGGATGAATGTTCAGCTCGAGACTACACAGCGCGGTCTCGCACTGTTCTTTTACAAGCGGTTAGCGTCTCTAGTAATTGTGAGAAAGCGACGAGAAGACAGATTTTTGAACGGTACGTTTACGCCGTCTTTTCACCTTCCCTGTGGGTCTTCGGTATGTTTATCTGTGACTCATTTTTGCTTCTTCTCACAAACGACGGATACGCTTGCAATCGTATCCTACGTAAAATACCAGATGTGGCCGAGAAACTGCACCTTTTCGTCTAGTTTCCTGGTTTAAGTTGCACTTTACCAAGAACCAAAATAAAGTGCTGAGTTCGACTGAATGATCAATAACATGACTAGATTTAGCCATGAGGAGCAAGCACTGATGGACTTAAGGGAACGTACCCAAATTGAGTAAGATCCACCATATATGACTACAAAGAAGCACTTGTCACGATTGGTCGCGCGCGAGCATCTGTGCTGTCGTTCAGTGTCGTAGCATTTCGATGACAAACTTGGCCGTTCATAATTTTTTTTTTCTGATGGGCATTTGGCGTTTCAGTTTATTGATCTCATGATAATGCAGTTGCAACATACGACACAAGAAGTGCACGTTCAACACGGTCGTTCAGTGTCGGGTATAAGATGCTCGGCTGCTGATCCGAACGTCAAGGGTTCGATTCCAGCCGCCCCGGTCGCATTTCAGTGGAGGCGAAATCGTTGAGGCCCCTGTACTGTGCGGTGTCAGTTTACGTTAAAGAAAACCGGATGGTCGAAATTTCAGGAGCCCTTTACTACAGCGTCTCTCGCAATCATGGCGTAGTGGTTTTGGGAGTAAAATTTGAGGTATTATTATTATTATTATTATTATTATTATTATTATTATTATTATTATTATTATTATTATTATTATTATTATTATTATTATTATTATTACAAAAAGTGCGAAAAACAAGCCTCCAGAACTGTTGCTGCTAAATTCTAGTGCCACCTATTTCCGGTCCCACGTGGAAGGAGTTTTGCAGCGAGACCTGTTATGTGATCACAACTCGGGTCACGCGCAGTTGTCCACCGCTTCCGCCGCCGCCGGTGTCCGTAACCACATCGCGCGAAATTAGAAAAAAAAAGCCTAGCTCCAAAGACACAGTGGGCCTCGAAACCCGGGTCTGCTGGGTGCCAGCCCAGTATTCTACCACTGAGCTATATGCCGGTGCTTGTGAGTTGTTGCTGGCGAACTGGCCTTAGTAGGCTTGATGTCGGGAAAACAATCGCGTTAATACGACTTATAAAGCGTTTAAAACAGCGAAAGAAACCCGAGTGGTCGCACAGTTCCAATAGCGTGACTAGTGGGTCGTCCAATGCTCTAACCCATTACAAAAGCTTCTTCTTGTTCGCCTATTACCTGTGGCGCATACTCACTTCAGCCATAATTCCTCATCGTCATCAGCCACTGCATGAACAATTGGCACGAAAATCCTTGCATGTGTTTAGCGGATACCACGCTTCTCAGAAGAATGACGAAAAGTAGCATAGCGAATGCCGGCCTACTACCAGAAAGTTTATTATTAATGCCATAGTAGGTATCACTTAAGTGTGCTTGCAGTAGATACCCAATGAGTGTTGAGAAAAGGCTCTGAAAGGCCGCTGTTCTATATCTTTCGCTGTGACAGTGCTGCGCCTTCCACGCAGGCCTGACGTTTTTGCATTGCTTTCGTGTGTGTCATTCTTCATCACATGTGCAGTTGAGAGTACTTTTCGTCGGCGACCAAATTTGTATATATAGCCAAAAAAGTTGAGTGCTGTTACTCACGGGCTAGACGAACTCTCCAAGTTCAAGCCTTCCAGAGTTCTCTTGCGCCCTACATATTCTTTTTTTGAAATTTCGGACTAAAATGACGTAAATTGAACAGAAAGGGGATCATAAAGGTTGGCCAGTAATTTTATTGCTATATGCCAAGTAATGATGCAGACAACTGGACCAGCTTCACATGAACCAAGAACAAGAATATATACTTACTCAATAAATGCGTAAATATCTCAAAGAAAACCAAACAACTACTACTAGTAAAAGCAGTGATGATGTAACGGCTCATGTAATTGCAGTTGCGAATGGCGTTGCACATCGGCGACAGTCTGGAGTGCTCTGCCTGTATTCCCGCCGCTTCCTTGCAGCGAAGATGCTATGTCATGTATCTACTGAAATTTCCGTTCTAACAAAAACAAAACAAAAGAAAACCAGCGTGTTGCTTCTCATACCATTAGAAATGCACTGTAATCGTTTTGAGCTAAACGCTATTCTCGAAGCGTTTTTCTCAGATTTGTAAATTTTATTAATTTAAATGAGATGCTGCGTACGTATTCACTACGCCTTATCACCAAACAGTGCACAGAAAACTTCTAAAAAGCGTCTACATTAGGTTCTCTGAAGTCTCTAAGTGGAGAGAGACCCGTGAGAGAGCACCAACTGAAGGAATACGAAATGAGCATTTTCTTCTTTACGCGTAAGAAACCTTCGTCCACTTGACGTGCTTGAAATTCCACAATTATTTGTTCCGAAATTTTCGCTCGATGTACTTCTTGTGTTTAAGTGTACCACTCAAAAAACAGCGCTGTAAGTGCCCCTTAACCTGAACCTTCTGGCTATGTGCTGGGCTTTGCCGTTACTCAGCCAGCACCGCTGTGTGAGATCTAGCTTCAACCATACTACTCACCATGCACAGCCTACTGTGCATGGTTACTACTAAGCATGCCTACGGCTTATTACACGCTAACAAGTTGATGGAAAACATTAGCCGACTGTTGTTTGTATAAGTACATTCACTCACCGGGGATAGCAGCCGGCGCCGTGTCCGATGCCGAGAAGGCGGGCGGGGATCCGGGAACGTGATGAACCATGGCCGGCACCGGCAGTGGACGTTGAGGGGTCGCCGAGGAGCCGGGGGGAGTCGCTGCCCGCTTGGGCACGCTCAGGTCCATGAAGGCATGCCGGTAGCTCAGGGCCGGCCCTTCCGCCTTCGCCGCCGCAGCCGCTGGGTCGTCTCGCTCCTGCCGCTGTCTGAAGGCCTCCGGCAAAGACGCCACCGTCACGGCAGGCCGAGAGTCACTGGTGGCTACAGTCCGGGTCACAATACGCGTCTTGCACGGTAACCGTCAGGGCTTCAACAGCCGCGCGGAGGCTGAGGTCTCGACTGGATGGGAAATTCACTGCGGCTCTGACTGATGCTTTCCGGAACAACCGATACCTGTTCTGGTCGACGCTTATCAAATGGAGAGAAATCCGTGAAGCAGCAATATGGAGAGCACGGCTTGGTCCCGAACAATGGACACTTCCCCCGACCGACGATAGAGTCCTCACTGTCCACAGTACGTCACAAGCCCACACGCACAGTTCCACAAGCAGGCTGACCAGTCTGCGGACGTCGAGGAGACGACGGTGTCCAGCGATGACTGCGTTCCACCTTTGAAGACCGGGAGGAGTTCGCGGTCGCCAGCGGTGGCGTCGTCTTGGGATCTCCGGCGAAACTCCCAGCAGCCTCCTTCTCCTCACGTCGCAGCACCACTGGGTCAAGAGCAGCGTTCGTCACGGGAGCCGTGGTCAGCAGCGTCTCCGGGGTTGCGTCCTCCGGTGACCTGTCGAGGTGCGTGCGGGAACAAGAAGACGCGCGCGCACCACTGATGAGCGGAGAACCTTCTGACGTCAAGAGGTGCGCCGCTCTCTTCGCGAGCCGAACACACGTACGTACACACACACCACCACACACCCAGGAGCGCGCACTCCCAATCGCGAGCGGCGTCCGCGAGCCTCTGTGTGCGGCGGCGGCAATGCCGACTTCTACCTGGCCCGGTGTGTGCGAGCAGGGGCGAGGGCGCCAATGAGCGAGAGTGAGCGTGCGCAAGCTTCCGAATGCGGCGGCTGCTGCTCTTTGCCCGAAGCGGCGGAGGCCGCGATGCATCAGAGCAGAAGTGTGCATTCTGCGCTCCACACTCGTTCCATGGCAGGCACTCGTCCCGAAACTCTAATAAAAAAGTATTGCCAGGTGAATGCTCCCCGCCAAACCATGCATGCTTTTCGACGTCCTGTATACGTCCCCAGGGTGTCATTAACCAACTTTGTGTACTTGAGGTTAACTCTAACCAACTTGTTTACATCACTCTGCAGATCCCGGTGCTTATGCTGCGACTTCGGTGAAGGATATGGAGGGAGCCATTCATGGCCGATACAGCTGCTTATAAAGTGATAAGAAGCACACCCGGTACTGTATGACACTGAGCTCTTCCCGTCGGCTCATCATTTTTTGAACTTATTGGACTCCTTCCTGAGCTCACTTCATATATAACCAAATTACCTTTACGGGAACTCGCTTTGATGTTTCCCCCCCTTCAATCGTTTGTATCGATTGAACCTGTCAAACCTGAGCGGTGTACATCGTGGGCTTTTTGGAGACTACAGGGTTGTGCAAACGCCTCTGACTTTGTGGTGTAGTCCAGCATGCTGCAGTAAAACATTACTCCACAATTTAAAATTACTTTCTGTTTACCGCATTCTGCGGTTCAATCACTCAGCCCTTCCCTGGTTGTCCTGTAAGTACACGGGGCTGCCTAATACTCGGTATCACCGAACCAAGGTAAGGAATGTTGCCATCGCTAAGGTTAGTGATGTCGGCTTCCGACTAATAAAGGCAACTATATGGAGGTAAAATATGACATTAATGCAATGGGTCGCAACCACACGCGAGAGACATCTGATAATACCTCGTGGTGCGTGCAAGTCTCCTATATCATTTATGTAGTATAAAAGAACATCAACGAGTTATGCATCTACACTACATACTGCACGCGGGGCAGGTGTGCAGGATGCAACCTGAACTGAATCTTAAATACCCCGCCGCAAGTTGGACGATATGGATGGTGCAACATATGTAAAAGCCACGCTTAGTGAGCTGTTTGTCTCAATGAGAAAGTCATGTGACGACAAACCGTGAACATAGTGTTAAACCGTGAACATAGTGTTAAATAAACAAGGTAGTGTTTTTGTCGCAACAAACTGGCTTCATGTTACCTGGTTTCACTGTGGGCCCTGAAAAAGAGCAATGTTTCTATAGGAAACCCATCAATGTAGTTTCACATCTGCAACTCACAGCATGTGTTCCGCTTCCGGAACACTAAAAAACAGCCAGTTGATCATGCAGTTATATTCGATTAATTAAACCAAGTGAGTAGACGTTGTTGACTTCCATTTCTTGTCTTTTTATTGTTGCTTTGCAGTAAAAAAGTAGCTGTTATCTTTGTGTTATATGCGCCGCAGCATATCTGAGCACGTTTAGTCCGCGACTAAGTCCGACTCTCTCTCTCTCTCTCTCTCTCTCTCTCTATATATATATATATATATATATATATATATATATATATATATATATATATATATATATATATATATATATATATATATAGCGGTACCATTTGTATACATCAAGCTTTCTTGTTAACCTTTCTATTAACGTCATGAATATTCATCCCTTCACGTCACGTCTATCCCGCTTCTTATACAGATCGTAATGCAGACAAATAAATGTCTAGCTATATACCGACTCTTTCTTTCAATGTATTTTCATCCCTTTTCTTACCCTCTTACCTTTCCTCCCTCTCTCGCTTGAAAGCCTTCCTGTCATATTTAATATAAAAAATACCTAACTTCATGGTCATATGACCTGCGCGAAACTTGGTAATGCCTTGCTCGTAGTGGCCACTCATGCAGTTCTAGCAGAGGAGCTTGACCACCGCATACGCTCTAAGAAAACAAGGTGTCTTTTGACTATTTTTTATGCATCTCAGAATCAAATATGTAGCACTATTTTTAGGGAGTTGCGTTGACTTTCCTAAAGATAGTCAATGGGACTCTCTATAGAGAATGCTACGCATGTGGCTCTGTATGCAGGAGGAGTCAAATGACATTGTTTCTTTTCTTAGAGTGTATGGTTGTCAAGAACATTGATTCTTCTTTGAGAGTCACATTGACCTCCTTTATGAGGCTCTGCGACTCTTTCAGGAGAGTCAACGTGCCTTCCTGAAGAGAGCGCTACACATGTGACTCTCACATATATAAAATAAATGTATTTCAATAATAAATAAAGGAGCATCAGTACTTAGACTGTGTATCTACGACAAAGAATTCTTTAACCCATTAAGAGTCAGTCCACGTCACTTAACTTAGATCTTTATGAGGTCTTTAACAGTGGCTGCAGTGCGCACTAAAGTCTAGACTTTCCGATACTTTACCGTATTTATTTAGAAGTTCGGGGGAAGAAGAATGCCTAAAGGGATGAGAGAGTGTCATCCACGGCTTTCACGCAAATATAGCGCTCAACATTGTCACGAGAAAACAAAGCACAAATCGTTCTCGTCGCTGAGAATGCCGTCGAGCGAAGTTGCAAATGAATGGTGTCTCAAACAGGTAATTGGACCTTGTGATCTGACCTTGTGTTCTTTACCGAGGCACACTTAACACGATTGATTGATTGATTGATTAATATGTGGGGTAGAACGTCCCAAAGCTACGATATGGTTATGAGAGACGCCGTAGTGGACGGCTCCGGAAATTTCGACCACCTGGGGTTCTCTAACGTGCACCCAAATCTGAGCACGCGGGCCTACAAAATTTCCACCTCCATCGAAATTGCAGCCGCCGCAGCCGGTATTCGATCCCGGGACCTGCGTGTCAGCACCTGAGTACCTTAGACACTAGATCACCGCGACGGGGCCACACTTAACACGAGGCTTGGAGTGTACAGACTTTGTTACCTATGAATTAAAGTGCATATACTCTGCCTAGCTTATCACAAGCGTTAGCCTAGACAACAGGTATATCAAATTTCAACTCGTTCTAATCGAAACTTGCATGATTCTAAAAACGCAACCCAGACGCGAACATGACATTATCTCGCATCAAGATTGTGACACTCGTTTTCATGCACATGCGGGACGTTGGGCGTCTCTCTCGCAGACATTATTTTTGAAGGTCACTTTGTGAAACATATACGCGGCATTCGTGGCAGCTGGTAATTTCTTTCTTGCCATTTTTATATATAGTCGCAAGTCATGTCAAGTTCACTTTATGCGCGCATGCGGTTACTCGTGCGCAAGTGGCAGATCGATCTCGCACAAAGAACAACAAAACAAAACAAAACCGTGACAGTATACAAACTAAACAAGCGAAAGCTGACGTGTCCGCTTAACTCGTTGCTGCCAACTCTTGCTTATGTGCCGAAGCTGCAGAAGATATACGCGTCCGTCAGGCTACACTGAAGAGTGTGACATACGTGGAACAGACAAGAGCAATCGGCTGCCGCCTATAATTGCATCAGCTATACTCCACCGCGTGCAATTATACCCGTCTATATTATACCGGGCGCACGTGTGTGTACAGCGACGCGTCCGAGTGCGTCGGTCTGCAAAGAGGATTTCGCTGTTCCTCCGCGACGCGCGCATCACGTCACGCGAGCGGTGTGCCTGGCTCGCGTCCACTTGCGAACTATGCAAACAGTGTGCTAGCCCGAGAAAACGTTCTAAATGCAACAGTTCGAAACTTTGAGGCCGGTTGCTTCGTTATAACGAGAATGCAGGTTTTTGCAGCAACGCGCGCATGCGGCGTTGCGTGTTTGCACGGACGCGCGGAGCTCAGCGAGCGGGTATCGTCGCGCACTTCGCTGACACCAGCGCCGCCTGCCGTAGGCGTGCGTGCTTGGGCCCCATGCAGGAGGGCGCATGCTGAGGCTGAGCGTAGGCGCGCGAAGTGAACTCGTTGTCACGCCACGAATATATCGCGGGTGCCGCGCTAGCTGCCCCTTCTGTATAACGCCTGCGCGCACTTAAGTGAACTCGTTTTGGTGATATCCCACCCGGGCTTGCGTGTCGGTGTAGGCACTGTTATAGGCACGCACTGTTTGCTCGAGTGGTGGGCAAAGTGAAGCAGAATGATTGGGAATCTCATCGGAGAAATTATGGGTGGAAGGGGGGCATGGGCATATGTATAGTTTTGTGCGCTGTTTACCATAGCGCGGAAGGCAGCCAGCACAGTTACTACAAACTAAGGCAAGGTCTCCTAACGCGTCCACACACACAGAAAAAGAAAGAACAATGAAATATACAACCACTGACTGTCATCAACCCGCATTACTATTCGGTGTTCCACGTTGCCTAGTTCACTTCGTTCGTGTCCGTGTTTGCATGTCTTACCTTCCTTTACGATGAATCCCTACCAACCGCACCAACTTTCTATGATTTTAAAGGCTGAACCACATGCACCCGTCGCAGCGCGTCTGCGCGTCACTTCCCTGACGCGGCGCCGCGCTCCCTTCCTATGAAGAGAGAAACGCAGCATCGCGTAGGTCACGCGCCCTCTCTCTACATAGAGAAAAGGCGCACCCCACGTCAAGAAAGTCACTCGCTGCAACGAATTCGTCTGGTCAGGCCTTGAGGCAAGACAGCCTAACGCACATGCTTCAGGGCTATGCAAGTTTACCGCGCGGGTGCATGCGTATGCTTCGTGTTGGCCTTCACTGCTATTATTTAAGGTGCAATCATATCTATCACATGGGGTATATCATTAAAAGCCTTGCCTAGTGCCTTCATGGTTAGCATCAATTATCATCTCTTCATTGCGAATTCGCATTACGGCTTCGCCTATGCAAGTCAAGAATACATTTCGAAGGAATTTCTGAGTGCCTTGTGATGACATTGCATTAATCTTCAACTGAAAGAATGACTTACCAATGTTTCGGCTGGTTGAATATACTACGCTTGTACCATTAAGCCATCCTAAACTTCTGTGCGTATGAAAAGAACTAGCGCTCAGTGTTTAGAGTTGTCATACACACTTTGTTACACTTATGGTGAATTCCTTTTCATTTTATGTGCTTTCAAGATCGTGCATGACATGGGTCATGACAGTCACATCTTGGCGCATAGGTTTTGTCAAATCGTTTAAACACCGCGACGTGCAAACTGTAGCCTCGCAGCTGTTTTCCGGGCAGACCCCGTGCGGAGCGCGTGTCGTCCCAACAGCTTGAACTCCATTTCGCGTAAGTTCCGAGTCTCATTACCCGAAGGAAGTTGCTGCTTAACAGAAAATGGAACGCCCCAGAAAGGGCGAGAACATTACAAGGCGCTCAATTGACACGAGCGACGCTTTCGAATGCGTCCTTATGCACGCGTGCACCGGAAGCCGCATACGCAAAGCGTCCCTCCGCAAGCGCGTTCGGCATTGCCGCAGTCCTCTCAATGGGGCGTTGGTTTCGCGGAGAAAACAAAGAGTACAGAAAAAAATTATGAGGGAAAGGCGCGCGCACGGGCGCGAGCAAACTGCGGCGGCGGCGGATGACGTGACCGCAGTGCGATCGGCGCGAAAGCAGCGGTCGCCACTGCTGTACGTACAGCGCCTTTCTTCGTCGTCGACGTTGTCGCACACAGCTGCCGCCGTGCGCAGTGGCGCACACTTGGCACTTTATCGCGTTCACGCTCGGCAGCGTACGCGTGCGTGTATACGTCGATGTGCCGGCGGCCACCACAACTCCGGTGTCGCCACCCCCACCCACCCAGCGCGCCGAGCTAGGGCGCCAGCTGCCTAACCACCACGTGCCCAACGGACGACCAGGCCCAGGGGCTCTCGTGCCGCCACGGCCCAGTAGCGACACGCGGCTGGCTGGAGTGGTGCTCGCTCTCGCGGTTTTCGGTTTGAGTGTGTGTAGGGCGCTGCCTTCCAGCAATGCTGCGAACGTGTAGCAGACGCAGTCGGTTTTTATCTTCGTTGACATGGAAGTGCCTGCTCTGCACAGGCTTGATACCTTATATAGTCCCCGGCAGTTGCTATATATGAGCTTCTAGCGCTACAATTGTGACAACAGAAAGGCTAAGAGTTAAGAGGAGGAGAGAGGCTACAAATCTTGAAGTGCATTTTTGAAGTCGTTACTGTAGAGTCGTAGCCCTCAGAACCTTGACCAATGTGCCTACCGCGTTGAGAACAGAGTGTAAAGTTCCTGTAAGAATAGCGCCACAATGACAGTCTAACGACTACCTTGCAGAGTGTAATAATCCCTGGCTCGAAACAGGATCTTTGAAACATTTTTGACCGACGTTAATGTAAGTTCTTGCGTGTGTTTGCACGTGTGCGTGTATACGTGCTCCCGCGCCCTTCTCTACGCATGCCCCCGGACTACACCGAGGACGTATATGCACCAACCGAGCTGTATGGTCTGTACCTATCACATGCTATTTGCATACAGGATGCTGCTGCTTTTCTTTCGCCACATTTAATCCCCTGGACAAACCGAAGGGAAATAACTACTTCCCCAGGAGGACGGAAAGAGCCTTCGCAGTGAACTGCAAAGACCACCGAGGCGGTATACACAACAGCGGCTAACCATGCATGCGCCCACGCGCCGTAAACTAAAACTCCTTGGATCACCGTCGACGGTCGAGCAGCTGCGGCTAGCACCGGTTCGCAACCAAAGTCGGCAACGGCTGTGACCGCGCCCGCGACCTAATCGAGACGACGAGAGAGGGCCTCTTTTTCGTACAAAAGAGAAAGATATCGGGCTCCGCGAGATACGGCCCACCAGCCGCGTCTTCTTCGCTCATAGCACGCAGCTGCTCCCGTGGAGTACCCCCTTCATTAAGAGCTCGCCGATGGGCGCTTCTGTGCGCGAAGCAGCCTGCATCTTGCTCCCAAGCTCAACCCTCTCCTCCGCACGAGAGATCGGTCTCGTATACGTGATCAGCATCCACCGGAGGAATGCAAACAGCCGCCGCCAAGCCAGGCGTGACCGCTGACCGCGCTGCTGATCGAAGCTCGCGGTATACGAGAAACCGCCTGCCGGCTCGGCCCGACGACCCTCGCCCTTGATCGCCTCGTGAGGCAGGCGACCGCGCCAATGTACAGAACCAAAGGGCGCCCATGAACGGCATCGCGCCGCGGTGGACACCAGCTGCCTATCCCCTGGGGCACCGTCGTCTTCGATGGCACTCCGAGACAAGCGGTTCGAGGCATCCCCTTTTGTGCAACCACGCACGCCAGCGGCGCACCGTTTTATAGTTCAGTCCGGATATGCATACGCCAAGTCTCGAGCTTCTCTGTAACGCGACACTATAATGAATGGAAGGTGCAGATCGACATCGCTGTTTTGCAGCCGTTGCCCTGTGAGTCGGCGCTCTTTATATGGCTTCTCTGTTTCCGCTCAACCATAGGCGCCATCTAATCAGGATAGTGAGCGAGGGTTACAGTAGTACAATACATAGCTACACAGCTTCAGATTAGCGAGATCGGTGCCGTGTACGTCCGTCTTATCGTATACTGGTTAGCCCCAAAATGAAAAGGCTTGCTATAAGGTGCGAGACCTATATGACAGTGAGCGCAGAAAACAATGCACGTGCGGGTCGGAATAGTCTGTATAGGCGTGAATACGCGCTCGCCTTCCTACCACCGAGATCATCTTTCCATATAGAACCGTATATAACAGAGCAAACGTCGGAAAATGACTGACGCAGGGTTAATGTGCGTTTCCGTTTCCGTGATCGCTCGGTGGCACTGGCGTGCTTTCCGCGTAAAGCGAGAATCTGGACTTTTTCTTTGGACACCATGGCTAAACAGCAATGGAAATATATCGCTAAGAGCTGAAGTCGTTCCGAGCATATACTGAGTAACGAACCTTATACGCCAATGACTGTTTTTAGTATAAAGATGGACCGCCCTGATAGACAGCTTTAGTCGCAATCGTTTCTAACCTGCAAAAAAAAATTCTAGATGATTTCACATCGAGCTGCAGCTATGGGTGCAATTGTCGAGGCGGTCTGCAGTTTTTTTTTTTCAGGTGAATGAAGCGATGCTTGCGTCAAGAATGATAGATACGTCAAAGCGAGGCGAGGCGCGCTCGGTGGCGGTGGGCTTTGATAGTTCTTATCCGAGCTAAAGGCGCCGTTCTTTCGCGTTGGTCGAAGAAAATCTACGCAGTTTGCTTCTGAAGGAGCGAGCAGCTCAAAGCGACGATGAACGCGAGACGCGTTAATGTGGTACATTTCGAGTAGAGCCCCGCCGAGAGGCGAGATCGTTCGCAGAGATGTACGTGGCAGCTGCTCGTCTCCTAAAGACGAAAACAACTGCCTGTCACGGACGTGTTTTTTTTGTCTTTTTTTTCGCAGACGCGCGAGGAAAAGGTCGCAGTGGTCGTCAGGTGCGCTCACAACCGAACGCCACATAACAGGGCCCGCAGTCTGCATGGGCTTCGCGTTACCGTCTATCGGCGGTGCGCCACTGGGAAGCAGGCGCCTGTCATTAGAACTTCTGAGCGAAAGGGGCTCAGTCATGAGCTCTGCCCAGTATAAGTTACGTGCAGCGTAATGAGGCACCGCTCCACCGCGGCAGAGCCGCCAAAGGAAAGTGAGACCCGGTGACAGCTTCGGGTCACGTGTTCCGTATATCATCATATGTGAGCCGCCCTGTATAGCTATCGAACTTCACAAGGGCGTACACGTTTTCTTGCAGGCCGGGTCGTCACTGTTGGTTACCCTTAGGTGCTCAGATCTGCAACCCTCACTTGGCATAAACTGGGATAACTAGATTGTGTTACTATGAGCTCTGACTTGAAGTATTTTAGTGACACTATATATCGGCCGCAAAGCACGTCGCCGCGAAAACGCTAACTTCGAGGCAGCTTGCTGCGTCCGTTTCAAACGCAGGCCATGTTCCAAATATGTGCACATAAACATCAAGGTATATATGACAGTTTCTTTTGTAACTGAATAGGAAACGTTGGCTCTCTTTTGACAGAAACTGAAGGTATACATTTAGTCGGAACTATGTCACTAAATGCTCAAGTGTGGTGGTAACCAAAATTCACCCCCAGAAACTAACTATAATACATGTTTGAATTAATGAGGAAGCTCAGTAAAATACTCAAAATCTGTCGGATAACATCGAGGATATTGTTCATATCGTGTGGTTCATATCAATGAGCCCATGCGTACACCCCGAAATACATAATTGGTTCGCCTCCATAGAACCTTTGTGCATCGGTGGCGCTGCACGGAACTCTCCGCGTCCGACGCGTGCACCCGGTACGCTGCGTGCACCCTATAGCTGCGTCTCGGACGTCGGATCGGCACCCTGATTGCGGGTTCCGGACGGGCGGCCGGTCTGCAATTAGGGGTCCGCCCCGCTACTTGCACGCTTCCCTGCGGGAAGTGGCGGGCAAACCTTTGAAAGCGCAACGCCGCTGACACCTTCGCCGCCAGCGCCGATTGAGTTGCGCGCTGGGCGGACAAAGAAAAAAAAAAAAAGGTTGGACCTGGCAGCCGCCGCCACTTCAAGTAACGTAGCACCTCGACGGAGTCATAGAGCTCCTCGAGGTGACATAAGCCCCACTTGCGCGCTGTCCAGTGGGCGCGGTCCTTCCCTGTGGAGTGGGAAGCGGCCTGGTGCGTGCTTCACCAGGACGTCTTATTCAGGGCGTTCTTATTTAATATTTTTTTTCACGCAGCGTTTACGTGTTTGAAGTTTTCAAGCTTCTTCCCTGCACGCAAATGCCTTAACAATGCAAACACAAAAAATAATGCGGCTTTTTCGACCAGGTTCTAATACAGTTTGAACCTTTGCGCGAAGGAATAAGAAGTAATCGATATTCGTTGCGCTGTAACTTGTCATTATCCTTCGGCGAAGTGAACTGTAGGCGTGATGTACCCAATGCGAAGGTAACGTACAAAAAATGATAGCGTGAGAACGTGGGTCAGTGAAACCTCATTGAGCATTAGTAATAATTATAGTTGCCGCAAACCACGATATGATTATGAGGCGGATCGAAGTACTATATAGGGTTCTGGTAATTTTGACCACCTGGGGTTCCTTAATGTGCACCGTAGTCTAAGCACACGGACTTGAAGTATTTCCGCCTCCACTGAATATGCGGCCACCTCGGCCGGGCTTTGATCACGCGATTTTCAGCTCAACGTTCGCGTACCATAACCACGATGCTTTTTTCTTCTTTTCATTTTTCTGTTCGTTTATTTCTCTTTTCTCTCTATGTACTCATTCTCGGGGTTACTATAGGCTAAGAGTTGTGAGATTTGCCTGCATAGTGTGGCACACACTCGTTCGTGATGATGAGGATTTTCCCGCACGGTCACACACTTTACGCTCAGCTTGGTGTTCTCGGAGTTTTTTCTTAAAATTCGGAAGGTGTTTTTTCAAACTTAACATTCTTGGGAAAAAATTAGACGTTTATCGATGTTAATTTCCCGCAAATACCAAACTCAGTCTTTATTCTTGCATTATAAGTTGTCCAACGAGGCCTTATTAGTTACATTATAATGAAAAACCTTATCCGGTTTGAGCTGTAAAAATAAATTCTCCATTTATGTGCACTACAACGAAGGGAGCACAGGGAAGTTTATTGCGTACTAGGAACCGCAGTTCAGGAGTGTAAAACTGACCTGGGTAAAAACATGACTTCAGTAAGACGTACAAAAAAAAAACGCCAGGCCTGCGCGGAAGGCGCAGCACAGTCACAGTTAAAGCTAGAAAAGTGGCCTTTCAGAACCTTTTCTGAACACTCATTGGGTAACTGCTTCAAGCACACTTGCTTGATGCCCACTACGAAATTAATGATAGCACTTTTAGGGAAGTAGGTCGGCTTCACTATGCTATTTTTCGTCATTCTTCTGAGAAGCGGGGTATCCGCTAAACTATTGCGAAGAATTTTAGGCCAATTGTTCATGCAGTGACTGACGACGATGAGAAATTACACCTCAAGTGGGTATGCACCACAGTTTATAGCTGAAAAAAAAAAACAAGATTTTGTGATGGGTTGGAGCATTGGACGAACCGCTCGTTACGCCATTCGCATTGTGGAACGACTGTTTGTTCTTTCGTTGTCTTAAAATGCTTTATAAGGTGTATTAACGCGGTTGCTTTCCCGACATCAAGCCTGCCAAGGCAAGTTTGTCTCTTGAAAGATACACCCTCTTGAGAGATAATGGCAATCTACCAATCATGATTTCAGAATGCTTTCCGAGTGTGCTTCACCCCATTTTTATTGTTCTAGTTACTTCAATCTCGTGGTTTGGCTCCGAGGTTACTACCTGTTCTAAGTAGACGCACTCTATTACAACTTCAAGTGCACTGTTACCTATTTCGAAGCATTGTTCTTTTCCCAGGCTGTTGTACATTACTTTAGTTTTCTGCAGATTAATACTAAAACCTACCTTCTTGTTCTTCTTGTCTAATTTAGTAATCATGAATTGCAATTTGTCGCCTGAGTTACTCAGTGACTGAAATTCTTTATGCCGATGAGAACGAGGTGGTCTGCGGCCAGCACTGCTTCGCCTTCGACGAAGCAACGCGATCCCACTTCACAATCAAGAAACTTTAGCACACTGCAGCGCCAAGCGAAAGTGCCACGTTGACCCTGTGAAGCGCAGACATCGTTGTTTTTTAGACCAGTGTTGCCAGCATATGGAGCGTTTTTTTTGGAGTTTCGAATGACACATAATTTTAGACGAAAATCTATATGTTAGAAAAAGTTGTTAATGAACCAGAATACTATTTGGGCGCACGTTAAAGAACCCCAGGTGGTCGAAATTTCCGGAGCCCTCCACTACGGCGTCTCTCATAATCATATAGTGGTTTTGGGACGTTAAACCCCACATATCAATCAATGAACCAGAATACTTATAACTCCACTATGTGAGAAAATAAAGCTGTCCCCTGAGCCTCATACTTGATGAGTGCCAAAGAGAATGAATAAATCCATTAAGTGCACTTGCACTGTTTGTTTAGAAAAAAATTGGCCCCGTATCTGCATGTAATCTGCAAATGTCGTCGAAAGACGATAGTCTTGCGTGTGGAGAGAGTGAACAAAACATTTATTTGATGTTCTGCGCAAGAAAACCGGTGAATTATATTCTGGAGGCGCTACGTTAGAGTGAGTACCTCGAGCGTGCAGCGGAGGCGAACGAGCGCATCAAGTCATGTCATGGATGGATGGATGCTATGAGCGTCCCCTTTATAACGGGGTGGTGACAAGTATGCCACCAGGCTCGACAAAAAAAAAAACCTTTTTTTTTTTTGATGTTGGCCTAATGCCTCTACTTCGATAAATTCTATCTTAATGGAAAAAAAAAGGTAAATTTTCAGCTTAAGTTCTCTGCCATTTACGGCACACTGTCCATATTTTATTTTTCCAATATTTATTTTTGTCCTTTCTCTCTAATTTTCTGCCACCAATACTCTAACCGTCTCTTACTTATTTCAATCGCGGGTGTGTTCAGCTTTCCATTGTTGTCCCTAAAACCCAAGGCTTCCTGTAGGCTCGTGCCCAAACGTACACCTGGGTGGATATCTCCACATTCAATCAGAACAGGCTCCGCCGTTTCCTTATCTTTCCCGCAGCATGTGCATTGTTGTTCTTCTTTACTGAATCTTGCTTTATAACTACGCGTTCTAAGGCAACCCGATCTCGCTTCAAACAGTAAAGCGCTTCCCCTTGAATTATCGTAAAATGCCTCCCTCCTTATTTCATTTTTGCCCTTTCGGTAGTTACTCAAAGCCGGTTTTTTCTCCATAGCTGCCATCCAGTAAATCCTCTCCGCCTCCCTGACTTTTCCCTTAACGCTCTTTGTTGACATATGGCTTACAGTACCAGCCGTATATTTACTAGTGAGTCTTCTAGTTCTTTTTCTCCACTGTGTGTCCACGCTCTTCCTATACAAATAACGGAACACCTTCTCTGCCCATCTACTCTCCTTCATATTTCTTAGCCTTTCTTCGAACCTTATTTTGCTCTGCGCTTCCCTCGCCTCAAAACCTGCCCACCCCATATCGCCCTTTACAGCCTCGTTTGTCGTCTTCCCGTGAGCACCCAACGCGAGGCGTCCCACAGTCCTTTGATTTACATCCATTCCCGATTGCACCTCTGCCCTCATGCACACCACTGAGTTCCCAAAAGTAAGCCCTGGAACCATTACACCCTTCCACAGACCTCGAAGCACCTCATACCTATTGTATCCCCACAACGCTCTGTGCTTCATTATTGCCGCATTCCTCTTTCCTTTTGCTGCCGAGGCTTTTTCCTGTACCTCCATGTATCTATCACTCTCATTTACCCATACTCCAAGGTACTTGTATTCGCTTACCCTCGGTATTTCTTGGCCTTGTATGGACACCGTCTGATCACAGGGATCATTGAATACCATCAATCCACACTTCGTTACAATGAATCCTAGTCCAAGAGCTTCACCTTCCCTTCCGCATATATTCGCCAGCTGCTGTATATCATCTCGACTGTCCGCAAATAAGACGATATCGTCCGCATAAAATAAACCTGGAAGCTTCTGCTCAATCATCATGCCGCCCTGTTATTACACGTGAGACATGAGCGCCATCTGGCAGTTTTCTTCGATAACAAAGCGCGTGGCTCTAAGACGGGTGTGCGCGCCCGTCTCAGAGGTGATAAGGCGTAGAACGCAAGGCGACGGGTAGGTGCCGCCACCGTCTCGTCTTAGCAAAGTGTTAGAAACACTCGCCTTTTCGTGCAAGCGTTGCATGGTCAGCGCAGTGTGATAATCGCTACGGTCCTTAAAATTCCTTATGTATGCCTTTTCTAGTAAAAGCAGCACATGCAGAATATAAACTGTGTTGTTATGGTGCCACAGACATGTGCAATAATTACTTTTTTATTAACAATTGCACAAGTATGAACGCTAAATCTTGAGCAACGTTGGTGGGCGCTGTGGATGGGGTCGGCCGTTTCAAGTACCCAGTACCGTTGGCAAGTGGACAAATAGACAAATGTACAGACAGACAGACAGACAGACAGACAGACAGACAGACAGACAGACAGACAGACAGACGGACGGACGGACGGACGGACGGACGGACGGACGGACGGACGGACCAAAATTTTTGCGTCGAAGGTCCCCAAGAAAGACTATCGTCCTTAAAACAAATGACAGCATATCCTCGGGATAAATGTTGGAGAGTAGAGTGAAGCTGGGTCCGCACGCTGCTGCCGCGCCGCTTTGGCCTTCCATTCTCCTACGCCGGGATCTTGTCGGCGCCGCTGCGCACCTTCACGGCACGCTTCTGCCTCGCGTGCTCACACATCGGGGTTTCGTCTTCGAGCGCGAGCTGCCGCAGCCTGGCTGCCGTGGCTGATCCCTCTTTTTAGAGGGATCAGCCACGTTTTTCTTTCTGATCGCGTGTATTTTTTGACGTCTTTTACATGTTGGAAGCACGTCACTGAAGTCTTGGTGAACCCCGGAATAAAACACTTTCGTGTTAAAATCTATTGCAATGATGATATAAAATGCCTTTCCAGGACATGTAAATTTCCCATTTTGTGGTATTGCCAAATACGCTTTTCGGTGGTCGCCTTCTGCGGGGCTGTTCCAGACGCCGACGAATGCCAGAAAGAAGAATGAACACTTCATGTCGGTTGCGCCCGACATGACCGTTACAGGAAGTCCGCGGCAAAGGAGTTCTAAAAGAACTATGCTGCAATTGAAATTACGTCCCAGGATTGAAGTCAGATCTCCGCCGTCTTAATAAGGGTACGATAAAATATTAGCTTGCAATGAATAAAAAGCAGCGATTCCCTGACACGACCCATGTTTTAAATAACTAATGAGAAATTAATCCTGGGCGGCGAGGTACGGGTACGGCACTAAGTAAACAGGGCGCCAAGGGACGGCACTTTTTGCTCTCCCATAGTAGAGTACCAAGTACTCTAAATCGTTAGACAGTTTTTTTTTCTAAACACACGGTTTTCAGCTTCATAGTAGAATATTTGGTACTCTAAATCGTCACCCACTTTTCCTAAACACTGTGAGGAAATGAAATACAGAGACAGCACCCTTGCTGCGGGCCGGCTGTTCTAATCTGATTTCCTCTTCCTTCTCGCCTACTTCGCTCTAACTACCTGCGCGCCGGAGCCCTAGTGTATTCCTTGGTGATGACACTCGGCCATGACTGCGCGTGCTCGCGGAGCCGCTGACAGTTTTTTCAGGGTGGGGAAGGGGGTTGGCTGCTTCTGTGTGGTCGGACCTGACCACGCTTCAACGTGGATCGGGTAGCTTCGAGAAGCGTCTCAGGTGGGCGGCTTTTGCTGCATCGAAGTGGTCGGTCCTGGAGACCTGCCCGAAGTGCATGCAGTGGGCGATGTTGGCTGCCTTGCAATGGTGGGTCCTCTTGATGCTGCGACTTGGCTGGTGGATCTGCGGTAGGTGGGTCTGGCAGGACGACCTGACTAAGTCGCAGTGGTGGGCCTCGACCACCCGCAAGACATGCTTCTGACGGCCGGATTTCGTTTTGCCGCTGAGGTAACGGGGAATACGGCATGCCCGGAGAAGAGTGGCGGAACAGCTCATGCCGATGTGCAGCTCATACCCATGTACAGCCGCACTCAATATGAGTTGCATTTCGCTGCCTGTACTCAAATTGGCGCCAGAACTGCAAAGTCGCACCTACATAAAAAGTTGATGAATTGAACTTTCTCAATTTGTGGTATTTACTTAACAATTCACCATGTGTCCGTTGCATTGCAGAGGTTTGGGGTCACTTCAACCGTCGTGTTCCAACTCGTATTGAGAGCGACTGTACCTGCTGTGGCTCTCATCACTTACTTCACGTTAAAGTGACAGACCACACGAAAACCACACATTTCTCTGGATCGACCGTATTCGCTTATGCGAGTGTTCTGTGGAGCTACGCCAGATTGAGTCCTAAATGAGTCAGCTGCTAATCCTACTTCGTAAGGAATTCAGTTCTGTCGCGAACGCATTCAATGCATCACTCCTGAAGTGAAATCGTGACTTTTTTTCATTGGCGGGCCGTCGCCGTGATGTTCTACAAAAAGTACCAATCGATAACGTCGTCCTATGCGTGGTCGCATGTTGAATGTGCGAGTGAAAGCTTGCGAGTGCCGCCGACGTTTGACGCCCAAGAAAAGAAGACACAAGCCGGTCGTCCCTCGTCGCGCGGAAGGCGCATGAAGGAAACTGCGTGGCTCCGGCACTAACTGCACCCTTTGTCCGCCCAACTCGGTCTTCCGCTCTGGGACGGACCGTATCTCGTATCTTAAGAGGTGACCAGCAGATGGCTCATAGGTTTGCACGTGTTGCGCCCTCTTCGCAAAGTTTGTGTCGAAGCCATGCATCTACGGTACGACGGTCACTTCACTCGCTGCAGTGGCCGCGTTGCCTGATGGAGTGAACTGTTAGCCACACTTTTTATAAAATTTTTATCTGCTGCTGTCACATTCATTGTTCGCCCTTGCAGCAAAACAGTGATTTTACTTATTCCTATTGCAGTATTAATTACTTGCGCACTCATAGATTTATCTTTACGTTCGATCACCTATATACTTTGTTTCAATTTAAATTTAATTCGTCATTATCGATTCAGGAATTGAAACCCAAGGATATTCAAGATGACAGTGCGAAAATTCATGACCGGACAGCCCGCGGTGGCGTCGCCGCTTGCCACCATTTCCATATCGCCTCCCACGCCGAGAATGACTTCTTTTTCTTTGCAGTACATATACATCTAGGATAATTCATTAATACAGCGAACGTTATTCCTATAGTTGTTTTGATCTTAACGAGAAAACACGCAAAACGACAGAAAGAAGCGCCGCACACACAATCTCGCCATCTCTCGCACTGCTTCGCGTGCTCGCCCCGCGCGCACGCGCTCACGGAGCCGTCACATGTGGAGTCTCGTAAATACACTCACGCACACACGCACGAGTCGACGTCCATTATATATAGCGCGGCTGCGGTGTACCGCAGCGTTCGGTTCACGCACGCTGCGCGGTTGCCTGGGCGCCACGCGCCTCTCTTCTCCGCGCGCCACGGACTGTCGCCGGCGATGTTGTCCACACTTTGTCACGCGTGTTTCCCAGCGCCCGCATCGAAGCTGCCGCGATGTGGCGCTCAGATTGCGCCCGCCGTCGCCGCCACGGAGAAACCGCCCACGCGAGCGACTTCTCTTTAGCGCGTGCAGCTCTGTGCGTGCGGCCCACGGAGCTTTTAGAGTGGCGGACGTTTTTTTCTTTATTTAGCCACGCAGCGTCCCTGTTTTCCATAAATTTTATTCCGCCTGGCCGCCAGCCCGCGCTGTTTGCTCGACCATTATCGCCGTTTCCGCAGTCTGCGGCGGTGTCCCGTTCAAGCTATGCCAAGCCGATGTAATCTTCGCTATGGCGTTCTCTCGGTACTTTTGGTCCTGAATTCTGTTGTTTTTTTCTTCCCCTTTTTTGACCGTCCTCTGCGTGAGTATTGTCCGCGAGACATGTGCTGTGGGAGTTTGTTAATCGAGTCTTCGCCCCCTCGCGTCTGGCTTTTTAGATTTAGTTGGGAGAGAGCGGGATATACATAATGTTGGTTGGCCGCGCCCGTTGACGCGAGTGACATGCATGTTCTATTTGTGGAATACGGTGGCATTGAGTTATCGAAACGTAGAACTTCGCCCAATGGCTGTCTAACATTTTGTGACTCGAAAACGACTGAAGCTAACGAAAATTTCTGAAGCATTTCCGATATATAAGTGCATATTCCGGGGGGGGGGGGGGTAGCTAGGAGGTGGCACACCGGGTCTGTGCCCCCTCCCCCCGAACATTTTTTTTGGCCATGGTATAAGGGGGTGCCCTCCCCGAAATCAAGGAGGTCATCAAAAAATTCAGGCTTCACGACGTACTTGTGCCAACCCGGTGGAACTGTGTACGTTCACCCCCCTAACTTACCCTTGTTATTCGCTGCTCTTTTTTACCTTTCCACTCCCCTGGGGTAGAGTAGCAGGCTAGAACATGCAATCACTCAAGTCGCCCTTTCTCCCTCTCTGTAAATGAGCCTCTCCGCCCTTCCCCCCTCTCTTTGTCTTCGAGAAAAAAATAGTGCTCTCATAACCATTCCATGAAAAGGTCCGTGCTCATGATGTAGCTACTATCCTTATCGATCAATATAAAGTCCATGGTGATATATTTATTTGCTTCTATCACAGACTGCGAGAATTCGCACGTCCGAAATTTCGTGATTGTTTCAGGCAACCCAACATATGCTGATGATCAAATAAAAATATATTTTTTTACCTATCAAAAACTTTAATGGGAAAGCTCAGGCGTCAATTCAGATCCCTACTTCGCCTTTCAGGACATCCGTAGCGCATTTTTTTTCCACTGCATAATATATGGTATGTTAGGTTAATGAAGTAAGCACAGAGTAAATTAAGGGAGCATCCTTTCTTCTCACTTTATTCTGGGGGTGTAAGGAGGAGGAAGCAACAAAAGGGAGAAAGGCAAGGAGGTTAACCAGAAAGAAATCCGGTTGGCTACCCTACACTGGATTAGGGAAGGGGACAAGAAAGATGAGAAAGAGGGAAGAGAACTGAAACTGAAGAAGAGAAAGAGAAAGGGAGAGAGACAGTAAGTTCACTGCAGCGTGTAGAACTCCACCACAAGTCAGATGCGTTCACACAAACCCGAAAAAGCTCAGCAAGCACAACCACCTCTACAAAATCAGTATTTAAATAGTCTACTGGCAGAGAAGTGTGGCAGCTTGGGCTAGTTGGCATGTAATGACGGTAGTTATAGCGCGAGAACAGAACGACGACGCAGATACAAGAAGTCCTTCATGTCCTTCTTGTCTCTGCGTCATCGTTCTGTTCTCGCGCTATAACTACTGGCTGAATTACGGACGCAAGCGTTGTTTGAACGAGTTGTCTTTCTCCGAAACACTCTTAACCAACACATAACGATATTCAGGTAAAACTTACTTAATCTTCATATGGAAACACTCTAAACCAACACATAAAGAAATTCAGGTGAAACTTACTTAATCTTCATATGTTTCTTCGCTATTTGTTTTTCTCTGTTTCCAATATTTCATATAACGTCCCTTTCGCACCGAGGTTGAGCAGTTTTGCGTGGCTTATCGCGAGCACTGTTATACGCATGCCCTAAGATCAGTGAGGTCACACAGCACACAGCCGGAGCGCCGGAGAAGCCGTGGAAGCTCCCGGAGTGACGTGCCACTATCGGGATGGCGCTTGACTAGCGTGATCTCTCTCGCTAGTCCGTCCGCACGTCGGTCTATCCGTTCATCTATCCGTCCGTATACCTCACGCTATACGTATATCCTGGCGTATAGGCGAGCTAAGTGCCACTGCTATATTTTTTCTTCTTCCCGAGGGGCGTTGCTCTTTCTCCGCGCCACATCAATGAACGGTTAGCCTTGCTCAGTGGCGCGCGGTGATCGAACCTCCGTTTTCGGACAACAGGCGAGCATCGACGCGCGTTCAGCATCCGGGCCGCAGTGTAGCGAGGCGTGCTCCCGGCCGCGCTGCTCAGCCGCGTCCGATCCGTAATCCCCGCAGGCGACGCAGTGTAGCCAGGCCGTTGACGCGGGTTACGCGCCCCTGCGTGTCTTTTTCAAGTGCAGTCACTTTTTGTTCGGCGAGGGCACTCATCAAAGCAAATTGTGCGACGACCAGTCGCCACTGCAGCGTAGCACGGTTCGCGGTTGTCCAAGATAGGCCCGAACGACTGGCATCGGTTTGGCGTACCACACCACACGTACAGAAACCTGGGGCTAGTATAGTCATCGTCGTCGTCGCGATAATCATCATCATCATCATCATCATCATCATCATCATCATCATCATCATCATCATCATCATCATCATCATCATCATCATCATCATCATCTTCGTCGTCGTCGTCGTCGTCATTTACGCCCACTGCAGGACAAAGGCATCTCCTTTGCTCCACCGATCAATCCGTCATCTGCGCACCTAACTTTCTGTCCCTCCTCTAGTACACTATACAACCGCAAGCGGTTTGCGTATCAACATATCTTAGCACGGTGGTGTGGGAAAGAAGGATAACACGGAGAAAAGCCACCAACTCACCCAGCACTCCGTACTTCTGCAGTATGTATCGATAGTGGTGCGGCAGCCGCTGCTTATTATACCCGAAGCTGAGTTATGTGAAGTGTCTGTCTACAATATACAAGCCTGTTCACCGTATATAACGCTGGTTACACCAAAACTTGGTACGGCTGCTGGTACATCAGCCGTCACAGTGCTCCAGGGGTTATTGTGCTCGATTGCTGACCCGAAGGTGGCTGGACAGAATATCGAATTCCGGACGTGGCGGTCGCATTTTTGATGAAGGTCGAAATGCTTGAGGGCCGTGTACTTACGCTTAGGTGGCTGTTAAAGAACCCCATGCGGCAGAAATTTCCGGATCCATCCACTACAGCATCACACGTAATCATATCGTGGTGTGTGGACGTGAAACCTCGACAACTCATAATTATTAGTGATTCCCAGCTGTGGAACGTTACGTTGTTGATCTATCTTAACGTGCGGTTTCTCCTATTCCTTGGGTGTTCGAGACGTCGCCTCAGGCACCGGCGAAAAGACGAGACCGTCTGGCACGCAACATTTTATGTACATATTGAAAAGGAGCATATGCAGCACTGTCACAAACCGGAGATAACCATGCACTACTCATTTGTGAAGATAAAGTCTAATTTTAAAGTCTAAGTTTCTATAGCTACGTCACATTGCGGAGGCATGCGGGACAAGCGCTAGTTTCACCAAAATCAGTACTGGCAAACCCGAATAGCTGGCACATTTGGTGTATAATTCGTATACAGAGTTGAGTGCAGTACATCATACAATTGTAAATGGCTGGTACTATATAAACAGTGGTGTGTACCGAGTGTTCGTTGTTATACCAGATGCTGGAGTACACAAAGAGAGTCGCGATTACATACACCAGTGTGCGATTCGGAGGTGCTATATACCAACACCTGGTACGCCTGTTGATACATCAAAGGTACACCGACAGTAGTGCAACATCAGATCATTGTTATAGCACTGGTATACCTACCCGGCGCCGATATAGTATATATACCCTTGAGAGGGTAAACTAAGGGTAGCAACTTGGATTTGCTTTGATATCAGCGTTTGGTACGTCATATGTACATCACTGTGTGTGAGAGCCCAGGTTGTGAGTTTGTGTACACCATTAGCTTAGTACCAACTCTTGCTAGTGTTAGTCTCTTGAGCTCCAAGCAACGCTGCCTCGATCTGCTTCATTTATAGTTGGAGGAGAAGTTGTGCTTGGTTTGATCGGAGTGTGTCGGAAAGCTTTGTTCCTGTGCAGCAACTAGAAAATTTGAGCTAGTTTTGGATGCGTTGTGCGCCACAGCTCTAATACCGAAAGATGAACTAACTTCACAGAACCGGGTCACATTTTGGTTCGGGTTTCGTGTTGCTTTCATGCATACTTTCTTCTTTGGTGTCGCTTGCACACCCACGCTTCCAAAGGAGACGAAATTATCTAGTATATATAGTTGAGCGCATTTAGGAAAAATCACATCGTGCGTAATTTTTCGCGTCTCCGATACCGGTGCCGAGATGTGCAGCGCCGTGTGTAAATAATATATCGGTTATATTCGCCCGAGAATATATATATATATATATATATATATATATATATATATATATATATATATATATATATATATATATATATATATATATATATATATATATATATATATATATACCTCATAGCAACGAATGTTTATTAAGTAGCGTCAGCTATAGGCTCTCTTTGAGCCTGACACTATACCGAATACTAATAATAATAAAAAAAGATTGCTGACTGTGGCACACGCGACTTTGACGCGGTGCACGTGGAAACGTTTCTTAGGTTTTGAAAAACCACGGTGCGCATTCTGAAGACTAGTTTTCCCCAAAACTGACTCTTTAAAAATAAAGGACAAAGAAGGGGTGTGGAAGAAAATCTGTTCGTTTCATTTTTCTTATTATTATGCAGTAAGGCCTCGCTAACAATAAACTTAATATGATTCACGCGCTTATATTTTTTCACATCATTTTTCTTGTAAATCTGCAATACACTAATATGAGTGGGTTATAGAGATATATAAAAAAACAATTCCACAATACTGACAGTTTCCATTCCAACAGAGAGAGAAAGATTCCTCGTTATACGGCATATAGTTTTTTTTCCGGTTTGCGAAGAACACTATTAACTCACCTTGTGATATCCTGTCCTGTCGCAGCCCTATCTTCTTCAGTGAAGTCGTGTAGAAGCTTGGTTGAACAAAGTCTGCGTGTAAAATAGATAAAAAAAACGAGTTGACAATTACTCTGCAGTGTCGCAACAACGTCACCACACAAAAACAGTTCACACGAAAGTAATTGATACAGTTAGTGTACTATTATCAGGCAGTAGTATTCCACACTGCCAGAGGTGTTTCAAAGAATTTCGATTTGTGTCTTAGCATCGGTAACAATATATCATGTGTTCTGAACTTTCTGCTGAATATGTTACCGATGCAATACGCAGTCGTCTAAGGTCACATTAGATTCACGTGACTGTTCATTAATGCGCAACCAGAACTCTCAGTGAACATCTCACTGAAAATTTGATTACGACGTTGACTGATGGTCTGCCTGCGGTATATCTTGATTGCTAAAAACTATATTTGTTCCCCTCACCGAGATATAGATCCATTTGTTGGGACGGGGTTGTCTTTCACTATAGGTGCCGCACACGCATGCATGTTGGCTCTTGAACCACTGTTTTCATCCTTCGACAGCCTGTTGTCTTTCTTTAATAAAACAAGACATCTGCGACAGGCCTCCTTTTTCGGCGTATTTTTCATACTTGCTGTTTTTATATTTGTCGTAAAATTTGATTTTGTTACTCTGTGACATAGACATAAACCAAAGCGATTCCTCTCTCTCTCTCTCTCTCTCTCTATATATATATATATATATATATATATATATATATATATATATTACGGTTGAATCAAAGGATAGGTGGATTTATTTATAGGGTGAGGAAGAAGTTCGGCAGTCGCGGTAAAGATGGAGTCCTCAGGCCGCACCAGACAACGTCGTCCTCCTCTTCTACCTCCCCGGCACATACTACAGCCCGGCACATACTGCAGCCCGGCTCATACCGTAGCGATCCCCCGTTCACAGACGAAGCCCGCTGGGCGAGTTTATGTCACTGGAGGGATGAAACTTCATGAGGCGAGCCACGCGCACCAACTGCGTTCGATTTGACCGACGAGAGGGTGTCGTCAAGCGTGCCACAACGTACGTCAAGTCAGTCAAGCGATCTACAATGACGTAGGGGCCTCTGTACTGCGGTAAAAAACTTCTGACATAAACCAGGTTTTCGTTGGGGGGTCCACAATCACACGAATTCACCTTTGCGGAATGAAATAGCATCATGGCGTTGATCGTATCGTTGCTTGGAGCAATCTTGTGATGCCAGTGTTCGCAAGCGAGCAATTTGGCGGGCTTCTTCAGCCCGGCACAATGTTTCGGCCACGGACTCATCGGCATGGAGCTTAAATGGGAGGATTGTATCAAGGGAGCTGCGTGGTGATCGAGCGTCTCACACAGCCCGGCTCATACCGTAGCAATACATACACACACACACACACACACACACACACACACACACACACACACACACACACACACACACACACACACACACATATATATATATATATATATATATATATATATATATATATATATATATATATATATATATATATATGCGCAATAGGTTCGGAAGCTTGTACATAGCGAAAAACTATGCAGAACCATCGCGTACCATAGCGCTGTTTGTGTGTGCATCTCTCCTTTGTGTGTGTCCTTGTCGTGGTGCGCTATACCAGTGAAAATGATGCATCGCGTACATCGAAAAAGAATTCATGTCGTTTATGTGGAGTTCAGACTCATAATGATATACTGAAATTAAGAAGGAGAAGAGGAAGAAGACTTTTGACATCGAGTCATCTAGCAGCAAGATACATCAGAAACCTTGCGTCTTTTATACAACATCTCTCAACACAGAAGAGCATTCGCAATATCTTCTTCTCCCCTGCCGGTCGTAAAGCCGCTATTCTGCAGTGCAACAAATGAAACACGTAGTGTTCCATTATCCAGTGAACGTCGTTACAGCGCATACTTGGGAGCTCACGCGAGCAGCGTTGCATAACGCATTGCATTCGTTCCGCGTATAGCGTTTTCCCGATCGCTCGCATGTTGCGCAGGCACATGCGAGCAGCGCGCGCTTCGTAATGTTCAGGTGCGCGCGCGCGCACTTACTCATCCGTGTTCGCGCTTTGCGCACGTCCCTCGTCTGAGTGTATATGGGTGACAACGCGCATATCAGCGCGGCGCGAACCTCGCACATGGCACTCAGCCAGGAAGACGCGCACTCACTACTCTCCGAGGCGACGCTGTTCTCTATACCGGCTCGCTTGGCATTCAAGAACACCGGCTCATAAGCGTTGCGATAATCCGTGCCGTGTGTGCAGAGCGAGAAATCTTCCGGGAGCACGCGCTCGTATTCACCTCGGTACTGCCCTTCTATAGTTGTTTCTACTCTTATTCGTAGAGAGCGGTGGTACGCTATCAACCAATCGAAGGACACTTTGTTACGTTAGGAAAAGTTTGCGAATAGATTTGCGGATAGATAGCCATTAAGCTGCTTTCTGGGACAGCAATCGCTGACGACATCGCGCACGTGGAATTCATGTATAAAACGACTGATTAATCTTTTACCTACGTATTTTTTTTTGTTTTGTGCCGAAAATTAGACATTCCAAGTACAAGCATGAATTTCAACTGAAATGCACTCTTGGAGTGATCTTACAACTATTTACTGCTCAAATGAAGGAGAACTCAGCAAAACGAATCGCTTCATCGCTTCGACTAGCTCAGCTCGTCTTCGTATAGGGAAAGAGTTAAGGAGACAATTCTGACCAAGTGACCGTTTCGCGAGCAGCTCAGCTTACTGGAGTGAGGATGGCATGACATGACAAAAAATGTATTGGAGTCCTGAGAGACTGATAATTCCCCATATCAAGTAGGTGGCAGTGACAGATATCCGCAAATTTTATAATGAGTACATGTTCATCAAGGATATACCAAGAAACTGCTTGATCGCGTATATACAGAATAAGCCCTTTATAAAGGCCGTATTACGGAGGAGTGTTTCTGGCATGACTTTTCTTCCACCTCACTCCTCCAAACATGACTTCATATGTCCAGGAGCTCACCGTCCACAATAGTATACAGGAACTCATGCACGCTCGGAAACAATACGCCAGCAAGCACGTCCGCACTTTAATCTCGGTTTCGTAGACATGCAGCTGTAATGTTACAGCGCGCATACCACACACGGCGCAACCACGGCTGCAACGCGACCATCGGTGCGTGAATAAGGCCATGACGTCACCTGCATGCTCGTTCACATGTAGCGCGCTGCTGGCTCGGTATACTGCGCGGAGGGCGCAGTCTGCGTTGGTAAAGTAGACCTACTGTAATATCAATCCTGTATAGTTCACGGCATTGTTTCGAGGCCAACCGTGACGGAATGGCAGCTGGCGTTGTACATTGCGTAACGCATCTGAAATCAGACAAGGTCAGGGCCGCTCTGTGCATAAAGGGGTATACCTGGCTTCTCTACCTGGCTCGTGGATGGGCGCAGACTGTTCTGTGAGTGCGGCACATTACACTTGTGAGAGCCGTCGAAATATGCGTCGATGTTACATTAACTTGCGTTGTAATGGCGCTGCGCATGCTATACCTGTACTTGTGGCTATTTCAAATGTCCTCGGAACATACAAGAAACTCATATGAACAAAATATAAATTTAAAGCACTCGTTTTTTTTTTGTTAGACGCAACATAATGGGAACTAACACAATCAAGCCAAGGAATATGTGGGGCTGTTATATGTAGCAGTTGGGATATAAATGTTTAAAAAAAAGCTAATTTGGCCGAAATGATAACTTGCCGCCGGCAAGGATAAAACCTGTAACGTTCGCATAACACCTGCGATGCTCTACCAATACGGCAGCGGAAGAACCTCAGTTGGTCATGATTGCGTTGGAGCATCCAGCTACCATGTTACGCATCACTGTATTGTGGTTCTGGTGCGTTAAACACTATAAAAGTTAATCTCATCGAGCTCGCTTGCATAGCGCTCGCGTTTTTTGTATCGAACGCGTCACCAGCGCCTCCATGAAAAGTACATCGTCATCGTCAAGCATATGTCAAAATCGTAGCTCTAGTGACATTCCGTATTCCATCCAGCGACATTCCCTATCGCCAGATTTTTTTTATTGCTCGGTTCCACATACCATAATACTGCTACTTTGGTTTCACTTTCAAATACATAAACTACAAACACGATGTTAACATTTCAGGATCTCGCGAAAGTGGTATGTTCCTATCTGCTTTCTTTAAATTAAATCGCGCGAATTTTGTAAAATTGATAGCTCGAGACACATTCCTATTAAACAAAACGGCGAGATTCCCGGGCTCATGAGAAACAAGTGGTCGTCTATACATTATAATGAACCTTCTGTAGCTCGAGCAAGGCTTATCAGTAGAAGGTCTGAATAACATGCATTCATTGATTGCCAGCAATGCATAGGCGCGTAAAGTTGGTTAATGTCTATTGCTAGGTCCATACACTCGGTGGTTTGTCTTGATAACGTGTGTTACTGCTTCAAAATAGTCTCGGTATAGAAATAAAATGATGGTTGAGTAAAAGCTGCCGAAGCATGTATTTACGAAGTGCATTCAAGCTCCGAATACGACATGAATGCAGGCGAAGTGTGCAAAAAGTTCATGCGTCAAATTCTAAAGCGGTCGTGCCCTTTTGTAAACAACCTTTCGAATATGTCATCGTCAGTACATGTCACTCGTAGTCGACATGACATTATTGGTTACAACAGCTTGCATTCAAAGCACGTAGAAATTTCTTGGTCACGCAAAAAGGTATGCTAATGACACCGAATATACGGAGAGTGAGACTAATTCGCTCCTCTTTCTCCGTATTTTTTGTTCCATACATCCTCTGTCTCGTTGTTACCGATTGTATAAACTGCTGGTAGGCGAACAATAAAGGATGATGAGCCACGCACAGCGCCGAGCTTCGCAGCCATGCTTGGAACGAGGCATGCTTTAATCAAGCGCTTTCACGGCCGTGACAGGTCCGCGTCATTCATTTTCATTCGTCCCACAAGTTTCGCAGTCATGCGGGCGTCAGTCGGCTCCGACTTGAAGCGAAATGTATTGCGCGAATAATGTAGCTGGCGCAGAGCAGTCACGTACCGCCGCCTGTCGGCTTCGAGGTTTTTCGTTTACTACAGACGATTCCATATGCACTCGAACCGTGCAACCACTCTCTGATTGTATGCATGTATGCATGCACGCATGCATGCATGCATGTATGTATGTATGTATGTATGTATGTATGTATGTATGTATGTATGTATGTATGTATGTATGTATGTATGTATGTATGTATGTATGTATGTATGTATGTATGTATGTATGTATGTATGTATGTATGTATGTATGTATGTATGTATGTGTGTGTATATGTATGTATGTATGTATGTATGTATGTATGTATGTATGTATGTATGTATGTATGTATGTATGTATGTATGTATGTATGTATGTATGTATGTATGTATGTATGTATGTATTTTAAATGAAAAGTCGTTTTTTAACATTTAAAGTAACATTGGTAATGATTTGGCTGAACTTTTGATTTTTCTTTCTTCTGAGCCATTATATTTTTCACTTTGTTTCCTACTGCATAAAAGTAAATGTAACCTTCCACAAATTATGTGCATTCGAAGAATTTGTTTCATTTGCCAACGTACAGTCATGAGCAAGAAATTGGGAAAAGTGGAACCACTCAGCAAAGATTAGTTTATAGTACAGCTCCTCTACATGGCATTGCTTGTACACATTGTGTTGGTCGAATATGTTGATTTCGACTAATAAATTTCAATCAGAATAAACAGGCTATTACCCATGACTGTACACAGGTGTGATCTTTCAGCATATTGTAATAACTGTTGGCAATTACTATTAGGAGCAAAGTTATCGCCCCGAGTTGTCGTCTGCCCTTATAATATTTGACACTCAGTGGTTCTTTTTTTTTAGGAATGGGAGAATATATTATGTGTCGCAGTCACATTGCATATTGTGGCGTAACAAATTGGGCATGACGCACCGTATAGACATACACGCACGAGCGTTTACTGATAGCTACCCAAGTTTATGTACGTTGCTAAAAATTTTACAACAAACGTAATCGAGTGGTCTGTTTATTGTTACAAAGCCACACGACGCCGACTAATAATGCGAGTGAAATTTGAGCGCGTTATTTGCGCCTTTCAATTGAAATGCAGACATCATGGGATAGAATCTAAATTAAATGTATAGCAATGAAATGCCACAAGACCACAAAAGCAGCCTCTGCATTAAGCCAATTTTGGTTTACCAGCTTCTCTCAAACACTACATAGATATCTTGTTTCCAAATAGTCACAAGCTATCGGCGCGATCGCTTATAAAGAGGCAATACTGAAATCCTTATCAACAGTGACGACGTACTTTTATGGTGTACTAATGTGCCCTTTTCTAATTTTACTATTTTTTTCTTCTTTGTTCAGCGAGTGCGCGTAGCATCTCTTTGATGAGACTGCGCCTAACTCTCTTATTCCCTTTCTTCGAAATGCTCTTACACGGCCAACGACAGCTGTGTAAGGAGACCGAACGGTTATCAGTGACGCCATAATTAAAAACTCCGAATTTATTTCGACCACGCGGGCACACATCCCAAGCATGACATTGAAGAGTGTCCGCCAGGAACGAGAATCGAACCTGCGACATACTCATATAGAGCAACGCCAAAGCTGTAAGGCACTTTGGAATGTGTGTGTGTGTGTGTGTGTGTGTGTGTGTGTGTGTGTGTGTGTGTGTGTGTGTGTGTGTGTGTGTGTGTGTGTGTGTGTGTGTGTGTGCATGCGTGCGTGCCTGCCTGCCTGCATACCTTCAGCAAACACTAAGATATGTGCACGCAGACGCAATAACAGAGTCCACCTACATGGGCCAACATTTCATGTACTCCGACATTTTGTCGTGGGCGCTCTATACCAGCACGCGCATGTTCAATGCAATGCAGCGGCAACAAAAGGTAGCATAGGTCGATGCGCAAATTGCCTTGCTCGGAAAAGAGAAAGGGTCCTGCCCCGCCCGTTAACGAGATGGCTTGCATGCCGAGTCGGGATTAAGCTACGCCGATGAAAATTTGATTTGCCACATCAATCAGCGTGGAGCGTGCGTATTGAACGTATACCTTTCCCCTCCTTTCCTGTCGCTTTCCCTTAACAACCACGCGCAACACATCAAGCATGCCTAGAGTGCTCAAACCTGAGGGCAGAGACGGTCCCGCCGCTTACCACACTTTCACCTTCACCTCGTTTGGCGTCATTCCAGGAGGGCACGCCACTCACCTCACTCACTCCTTCACTCACTCACTCTACATGCTACTAACCACAAAAAAGAAGATAATATAGGGAGCTAGATGCACAAACAGAGCATTTCAAGGCGCATTGTTTCGTCATTTCCTACGGGGGGCGCGCCTCTTTGCTCCTGCAGACCACTCGTTTTCATTTGCTCGGAACGGCATCATATATACCGCCGCTTCCATTTATCCGTTTCGCGACATCACGATATCGTCTATATTAGAGTCCGAGTTTTCGAATTTGCTTCCACTCCCTTAAATTGCGCCGATATCGCTGACCTACCGTATATGCATATATCGGTTGCGGCCCGTTGCGTGCCGCCACCCGTTCAATTCTCTCTCTCTTTTTTTCTTTTTTTTTTTTGCTGTACAGTTTGAAGCATGCAGCCGTTCACCTTCCTGTCTATCGCTTGCACTCCGTCGGTCTGCGTGTGTACGCTCTGCGGCCCGACGCTTAATTATGTTTGAATAATAGATTGAACGGCAGGCGCTATTTGCTCTCGTCCGGATGCGAGTCGAGCCGCATGCGTGACACGCCGTGCTCGGACTGCTGTGCGGGCTTGCCCGGCTACGCGGTCATTTGCATGAGCGCCAAGTCCTGTTGCGGTGCTGACGAGAATTCGATTTGCTGTCTGCACTGCGCCCACGAAGACTACAGGCACGCTTTTTTTTGTACGACGAGTGTGAAACAACTTGATGCCTCGGCGGTCTCGGTGCGTTTTCTGAACAACTCAGCTCGACCTTCATAATCTCGGCTCTGTGGTGCACTGTCCCGACGAATGCATCAGTTTGAGTCATGATATGCTGAGAGAACAACTGCATGACTGATTGTCGCAACGTATTGTTTAGCTCTCTGAAAAGGACACATGTATTTTGACTTCGTTTGGATCAATTATATGTCGCAGTATTTCGACGTGGTTTCGCCTTATACTTCGCCTAGTTGAGGCGTATTTGACGATATTATAAAAGCAGCTCTGTGGGAAGGTTCTGTTTTGGTTTACCACTATCGTAGGCCTCCGGGAAGGAAAAATAATTAAGCATAGCAGAGCACTCTCTTTTGGAGAGTCGGGCAGGAAACAAGCTTCAAAATCGATGCAGAAATAAGAGGAAGCAATGACGTGCTGCTCGCACGGCTTCCCTTTGATCCCAGGCTTTCGGAAGTATTTTGAATGCGAAATGAGGGTACATTGGTTACCATTATGGCCAGAAAACATGACGCCCATAAAGACGCATATTAAACGATGCCCGGACATGCACGACTCGGCAAAGATATGGGGCTGATTTTGCGCTCGATCCACCCACTTAGATGATTAGGAGGAGAGGCGCCCCCTTTGCCTCCCCCCATGCACCTAGTGATCACGGCTATGATTACTTGTGAAATATTGTTATCTTAGTACTTTGTAATTTAATTTACGTGCTTTTTTTGGACGTCGTCGTGAAAACGTATATAGTTTTACAAAAGCGTGATAATCCCATTTGCATTATAACTGTAATTACTGATTCGCAATTGCCGTGGTGGTTAGCTATTGCCTGTGTATGGTGTATGGTGCTTGCAAGAACAATCGTCGCAATCGTTACTGCTGTAGTCCGGTTTCGTAACGCGCCCAGGAACCCGTTATAGTTAGTGCTTGGCGATTGCGTATGAATCCTGCACGTTCAGTTCGTTATACATCGAGAAACAAACGCCCGTTGATTACTTGACGTAAGTTGTCTTAGACAGGCCATGATAGCTCCTTTTACTACAGTCACTCATTCGAACTATAGTAGCCTATCGTTGTTCAGTTGATGCAACTAGACATTTATACATATGCTATTCAGGTACTAAACTTGAAAGGTACGT
Source organism: Rhipicephalus microplus (assembly GCF_043290135.1). NCBI lineage: Eukaryota > Metazoa > Arthropoda > Arachnida > Ixodida > Ixodidae > Rhipicephalus > Rhipicephalus microplus. The sequence goes on along the minus strand of NC_134703.1, from coordinate 108,833,411 downwards.
CATTCAGATATTTAGTCATAGTTGGACAAATGAATTGAATGTGTCGCAAAAATAGCGATATAGCTGGCGCGGCGATAACAGCTGGACGCCAATCGGCGACAATCCCAACTCACCCGCAGGGGCTCATGGTATTGAAATTGCGGCATACATTCTATTATGGCCTTTGCGTTCTCCTACAGCGAGAAGACGACGATAACTGTCTGGCGATTGATTGGGATCAATTTATCGAATGGGAGGATAGATTAGTGAGTAAAAAAAAGAAAAGAGCAAACGCGCCCAAATATTGAAGTGTATAAATAGATGTTGTTGCAATATGAGACCGCGAGAATACATTTATTTTTTTTCATAAGGCCACAACGTCATTTTGCATTCTATATGAATTCAACCGTGTCAGACGGTGCACTGAAACCACATCCTCCTTATTTTCCTTGTCACTTTGATCGAAAGTATACGCGCCACGTCTGCGAATTCAAACATGCCACGCGAATTCAAGCCGAGCATCGGGTACACGCAAGCGAGTGGTGCGATTTCGTGGGTCCTGCACAATCGATAGCGAGCCCACCGCGATGTTCCTGGAAGAATGAAACGTGGAGTAGCGCGAGTCGCGAATTTTTCTCACAATCTGGGCGTCCGGAAGCCCATCCTTTCACCGTCTCCGCGAGCTTTTCTATTTTCCTTTATTCCGTCTTTTGGAGTGCAAGGAGGGGAATAAGAAGTGATAGAACGGAAACCAGCAGACTCTGGAGAGTAGGTACACATCCGCGACGCTAAGACACCACGGCACGCATGCAGTCTGGCTCCGCAGAGAACGCTCGCGTGTGTGACATGCCCACACACGTGTTTACGCCAGTCGTGGCTCACGTATTCCGACGAAGCGAGTCGGGACTCCTCGCCCACACCGGCGGAGCTCCCGGGCCATTCAGCATCTCCGCAAACGGGACGAGCAACGTGTACACACACGCACGTCAGGCTGGCGCGCCGTTCCCCGTTCGAGAAGAACCGCCTACAAAGTTTCTTTGCCGCGCAACACGTTACGCGTACGCGAGGCGACTTAAGCAGGCGAGGAGAAGACAGGAAGGGGGGGTCACAGCGGTAGAAGGGAAAACGAAGCGCATCGCGAGAGCGATTGAAACGTCTCCGCACGCTGCCCGCCTAGCTAGAGTACTCCCCCTCCCTCCAACGCTCAGGTGCATGCGCTAATGCACTCCGCCGGACACTCACAGCCGCATTCCACGGCGCCGCTACCGCGGAGCGCGCGAAGCAGGCCTCTTCTCAGGCATGCTACGGCCGCTTTCTTTTGCCACCTATCTTCGTGGTGTCCTTTTTATTTTTATATCTGAGCCACTGCGAGACGGCAGCGTTCCTCCACGACGTGTGAAAGGTGAGGAGGTGCGTGTGGTGGGAGGAGGGGGTTCTACAGACGCAAGTGCAGCGGGGCACACGGAGTCTCCGCTTGCGTGCCTCCTGCTTGCCCAGGATCCGTGCTAAGCATGGACGGCGCCGATCTGTCCGTCCATCCATCCAGCCCTCTCCCGCCGTGGGCGAGGGGCAATCAAAAGTGCATGTGTCATTGTCAGGCGCGGCCTTATTGACGGACCGCGTCCGGATCCATGACAATGGCGCCCCCGCCGCTAACACGGCCGGCGCGCGCTGACCGCCCGCTCGTCACGCCGAGGAGCCAACAATGGGCCCCCTCCGTTCTTGGAGGATCCGCCGAAGGAGCCTTTTCTTCTCGGTTCCCACACGGGATATTACGGCAGCGCCGAGGAGCCATATTCGATTACGCGCGCCGCTGCGGCTAAGCAGGCGACCCGGATGCTCGTGCTTACCCCCGCACGCGATCGCGGATTTCGGGCCTTCCTTCCGTCGACCGGACGGCGCCTCCGGGAGCGAGCGATACGAGCGCTTCACCGCGTGGCATGGCATTTTTTTTTTCTTCGGGGTAAACCAGACCAATTGAAATGAACCTGAACAGGGGGAAGCCGCCCGTGCTTCGAATTCTTGCTGCGAACTGTCTTCTTAGATGAGAGTTCCACAGCACTCGCTTGACTTTGGGACCCTCGTCTGCATACTTTTAACTGCGAACTTCAAACTGAAACTGAAAGAAAACGTAATGAAACTGGCGAAAGCGTGTTGTCGGCCCATAGTTGGTTGAGGATCATAATAAGTTTCAATAGTGTGAAGGAATACGTTGGGCATTCCACCATCCTTTTTATCTGACAAACATCGTATCATCCCGCTTAGCACTGTGGGTCAGCGCACGTGTTCTTATCTGTCCGCGTTTAGTCGTACTTTTCGAACCTAATTATAAAAAAAAAAGTTAGGTATATCTGACGTAGACCAGATATCTGACGTAGAGCAGTGGGGAACGTACGCTATTGCGTCTGCGGGCTACAACAATTCAAATACTCTGCCAACGCTTTGTACTGGCACACTATACTGCAGCATAAGGAAGTGCCCGGCATCATGATTAATGCGCGAAGAACAATAATATAGCCGCATGTATGTTGGCCTACATTTTTCTGGACTTTTAAGAATAATTTTCACGTAGCTCTGCATGCTGTCGCGCTTATGTCATACATAGAAACAAAGATATATATATATATATATATATAGTATATATATATAGCATATCTCTCTATGCTATATATATATACTATATATATATATATATATATATATATATATATATATATATATATATACTATATATATAGTATATATATATATATATATATAGCATATATATAGTATATATGCAATGAAAAGTATATATATATATATATATATATATATATATATATATATATATATATACTTTTCAATGCGTTGCATTATACATGTTCGTATTCAGTCGCCTGTCGTCCATTCTTAACTGCCTCTGAGTAATTAGTAATGATAATTATCAGAACAGCTCAGTTGTGCCTCATTCTAGCTGCGACTCTCCTTCGCAATACCCAATAAGCGTTTTCCTGCATCAAATTTTATGAATATACACTTCACAGCACTGTGGCTTGTTTTGAAAACTGTAGTCAGTGCAATCCATCCCGTGTTGCAACTGATGCGGCAAACTCAAGTTGCGTTTCGATTAATTTGATCCGGATGTAGGCGAGTTATTGAGTGCCTAATTGGTAGCATTGTCAGTACTGTTGTCTATTGAGCCATGATATTAATGAAAAAGCCACGAAAGACGTGTCAGCGTAGTTGTGCACTGCTTCTAAAATATAGATGGCTCACCAACCATAAGCAAGCTCATTTGGGGGTAGATACGTTCAATTGTGGCAAATATTTGCGGCTTACTTGTAGGCATAAGTGTTTCATTTTTTCTAAAACTAAAAAAAAAGCGCCTCTTCTGCAGTATTCTCGTGCGTGCCGTCTCTTGTGCAGTGCGCTTGAGGCGTGCTCATGCGCACTTACAACAACTTAGAAGTCAGTAATGAGGCGGCCAAGGAGATCTCGTAGCGAACGTCAATATAGTAATGCCTAACATTGTTGTGATGAATTTCGTGAGGAACAGATCTAAATATTTTAGACATACACATCTCGCCATAACGGAAGGACTAAAACCCGCAAGCAGGCTTGTCCCCCCGCTGCGTCTTGTTGCGGAAAAGCCAGCTTTAGGTATTTTCTGCTGTACGTGCGTGCAGACAACTTCAATCGTACTGCTTCAACGGATCGCACATTGCTTCATGTACCTTCTTCTCTCTTCAATGGAGGCGAAAATGCTGTAGGCCCGTGTGCTCATATTTGGGTGCATGTTAAAGAACCCCAGGTGGTCGATATTCCCGGAGCCCTCCACTACGGCGTCTCTCATATTCATATGGTTGTTTCGGGACGTTAAACCCCAGATATGAATCAATCAATCAATAGATCAATCAATCAGTTAATCAATCAATCTTATCTCCGCTTAACCTTGGTAACCTTTCGGCTATTGCTTACTTCCATTAGCGTCTTGTTCCAGCCCCTCCCCATTTTTCGAACACTTCCGAAATTGACATGCCTCATGATCGTATTGTGAGTTTAGTGCTAAAACTGCCCAATTCAATTACCATGTCTGAGGTATCACAACAAAAAGACTAAGAAAAATTAAGAATTAGTAAAGAAATACCCCTCGTTAAGCTCATATTCATTTTAGATGCCAAGCAGTGGCAAAGGTTGGCACCATATATGATATCTGTCTATTACTATTAGGCCAACTGATTATCATGTGTCTTTTCAAACATGCTTGGCCGCAGCTGCCAAAGGCGGTAACACTTTGTATGCCTTCGAGTAAAGGTATTTGGAAAGATATAATAATTGTTGAGGCTTCACGTGCCAAAACAATGATATGATTATGTTAGACACCGTCGTTCAGAAGCTGGGGAGCGCTTGGTGTACTCCGTGGTGAACAACTGAGTCGTCCGCGATCTCTGAGGCTAGCGTAGTAGAGCTCTCGCCGATCGGCCTACCATCCGTGTAGCTCTCGCCGAGCGATGTCCTGTCATCAGACAGACTCTTTTGACCTTGTTTTTCTTTTCTCAATCTTGACTTCTCACTGTATAGTTTTTAATCCCTCCTTACCCGATTACCCCGTGAGCTACTGGTGAGGTGTTGCACTTTGCTGCCGACAGTTGCAGGGCTCGCTTTTCTCCTCTTTTCTCCTATTTTAAAACCACTCCACCCCCACCCCGCTATTGTTCTGGACGTTTGTGCATTACCTGCATCCTTCAACGTGTGCGTAAATGTAATCACGTTGGTATTTGGTCTCGCGAGCTTCGGTTCAGCAGTCAAGCGCGATAAGCATGCATCAGTCCACCGTGGTGGGCGTGCACGCCATTGGAAAAAGCCTATCACTGAAGGAACCGGAAAAAACCTCGATTTCGACAGCGTACAGTCAAAAGTATGCGCATTCGGTCGGGAAGATGGATGCATCGACTAGACGCCCCGACAAAACACGGAAGGGTCGCCGTACTCGTGCCTCGTCACTAGCGGCAGCTAAAGGCGCGCGCACGAGACCTCCAACTCTGCGAGCGCACAATGGAATTCCCCGCTGCGAGGCGAGCAGCGTAAGCAGCAGCGGCGTCGGTGACAGGCTGTTTGCGCAGGGGCCGGGCTTTAGAGCAGCATTGTGCTGCCAAGCCGCACAATGGGAAGTCACAATGCATGGGCGACGGCGCAGTCATTCGGACGCGCGCATGCTCGCGCGCGCCGTCAGTATTATACGCGTTACGGGCAAAGAGCGCGCATGCATGAGTGTGTGAACACACGGGTACACGTCGGGCTTCCTTTGTTAGGCGCACCGAGTGACGGAAAACACGCGGAACCTCGCGTATCCCGGTGATACGTGTTTAGCCGGGTTACGCTTGCGCGAACCGCGGAAAGAGTGGCCTGTCTCGTTCACGAAGCGCTTCGTTTACCGATGTTTGTACGAGCGAGCCGTGCTGAGAAAGAGAGAGAGATCAATGAATAAAAGGAAGAGACAGGGAGGTTAACCTAGAAGAACTGGTTGAGGTGTCAGGATGCGTACCTGCTTGATTGATTGATTGATTGATATGCGGGGTTTAACGTCCCAAAACCACCATATGATTATAAGAGACGCCGTAGTGGAGGGCTCCGGAAATTTCGACCACCTGGGGTTCTTTAACGTGCACCCAAACCTGAGCACACGGGCCTACAACATTTCCGCCTCCATCGGAAATGCAGCTGCCGCAGCCGGGATTCGAACCCGCGACCTGCGGGTCAGCAGCCGAGTACCTTAGCCACTAGACCATCGCGGCGGGGCCAGGATGCGTACCTGCTGATGTTGACATCGTTGACGATGAAACATCTTATATGCACTCCCTCGTGAATTGTTTGGACCAAACGACTCAGTTTACACAATATTGTCATGCTGAAAAATTGGGCGCGGAAACGTGGACGCAAATTAGAGGTCGAAACATCATGAGCAACGATTCTGTCTCTATTTTGTCCATCTTTGCACGCGCAGTGGTTTAGCATGAACACGTGTCAACTATCTAAGTTCTCTTACTCTGCTATACATCGTTGTAGCACCCGTGATCTCATTAGGAAAACTGCCTGCTCTAGCTTCATCGACATCGTGCCGGGAATATTGGATGGCAATGTTTAAGTCCTGTGCTGCGGGTGATGACGGCGCAGTGCGGAAGATGACGATCGAAGGAGCTAAAAATAAAATAATAAGAAAGCAGCTGGCAAGGAGCTGTTTACGTTGTAAGAACAACGAAAGCAACAACAAAGTCTGTCGCGATTTTCGGCATCAGACGCAGCGGGATGCTGCACAAACCGGAAAAATTTGTGGAGCTCCCTCAGACTCACTCATGAAGTATGTTTTGCGTTCAGGACTCACTTTTCCTGAGCCGGACTGACTCGGACTCGGACTCACCAAGACATTAATTGCCCGGGCTCATTAACACTCGCGGCTCGATTTGCATATTGAGTGAGTTTAGGGGAGTCCACTCATGAGTACCTTAGCCTAAAATTAGCTTTTTCGACCTGTCAATCTTTTTAACACCGTTATATCCCGTAATTGGTGCTTTTCCTGCCGCTGTTTGACATAGTGCCTTCGGAAACGATACGAGTGCTTGCAATCCAGTGGTTCATCTTTCTTGAAAGAAACGACATGATATATTTATGAAAAAAGTTTCTCGGAATAATTGATCGTGGTGGGGGGCGGGGGGAGTCAACGCATCCGCCTACGCAATCCACGCCTCTGATCAATAAATCTTGAAGTGTATGAATAGTACTGCTTTGGAATACGTGTGAATAGGCGTGCGGATAAACGCGAATCGGGGTTACGCTGATAGTAATGCTGAATATCAGCAGAGACGCTGCACAAATTAATCGCGTATACACACATACATGGCTTCAAAAAATACTCATTTTCAACTGTGCTGAATATGAAGCATGGAAACATTTTGCCACAATTGCACAGTAAAACTTATAAATGGCATGTCTTGGTGACTATGCATATATAGGTCTGAAAGGAAAATATATTTTCGAGGCATCATCAAACTTTGTTGCCTTTGTCAATGAGAGAAATCTTGTGGCTCATAATCACTGTCAGGTTTTTTTTACGCTGGAACATTTATCAACAGATACCAACTGGTAGTGGTACTGCATGTAATCTTACTGAAGTTGACCGGGCAGATTACTGAACTGAAGGCGACACGAGATATACCTTACGACAGAGCCTGCAATACAGGAGCCAGCTGTGGGTCCTTCATATCAAAATTACAAACACGAGCGACTCACTCTGGACTGATATATCTATTAAACCCCTGCATTAGAATTAAATATACGGTAATAAGCATATGCACTCAGACTGCGAGTGAATAAAGCGTACCACTTGTTCGCGTTCATTGTGAATATATCGTCATTCGCGTATACTGCGTCTTACATATACTTTCGAAGCAGCAGGTTTACTTACGAAATCTGCGGAGGGTATACGTGTTACTGAAGGAGCTCGGGGTAGTTTCTCCACTGGGTAGTGCAGGGTCTATGAGCAGATGCACGCGTTCATACTAAATTCAGAGGTAGCGTACTTTTGAAAAAGACCACCACACCTGATCAAAGGAAGCTACTGTTATAACTGTAGGAGCCAATTTCCAACCTTTTTTTTTTTTCGAGTGTCAAGCCACATTTGTAAACGCCAGACTGACCATGTGTACTGTACAGACGGATTTGCTGTTAAATGGAACACTTTCGTGAACGGTATGTTTGGATTTCACTCTCTTGCAAACACTCAGTAGCTTTGATTTGCATGAGACTACCACTGCTTGACAGTTTTGACTTCCTTTGACAGACTAGTGTGACGCATGAACATTGTTTACTCATGCATTTGCTACTTTAGGGACGGTAATATCAACGGTGTTCACTGTAGTGTTTCCTTTGACAGTGGATGGTACTGTACATATCAAGATAAACTGCTGGCCATCATTCTCGGTTGCCTGTGCTCTCCATTCATGAAGTAGTGTTTGTATAGGCAATCACTTTTCCAAAATTACCTTTCAACACTACACAACCAAAGTGTTCAAGTTTTATCAAGCTATTTGCTTTACTTTATAGCTCCTTTCAATTCGCCCTTACGGTTCAGCTCTCGAGATCTGAAAGTCCTTAATTAGTGATGCCAAAGTTCACCACAAGGGGCGCATGGGGCCCATTTTCGTTTGAACCCTGCATGAATTGTATAACAGGCCAAAGAAGCAAGCACGACGTGGCAGTCATAGAACTGAATCCTTCTATTTTCGAAAAGCGGAGAAGGAGGGGGGGGGCGATAAAGGAGGAGGAAGGACGTGGAAAATTGGCAGCATGGAAATTTTGTACATACAGATGCAACTGAAATACTCCAGAAGGAGTATTTATTGAAAGAAGCGAACCGGGCACTCACTTGTAGGTGAGTTGTGGCCGAACCTTTACAGAACTGTATCCGCGCAAAAACGTGCCCAGGCGGGGCCTTTGGGTAGGCCAGGTGCGCGCGATCAAGTGGCGCCTTTGACCTCCGATCTTTTCGACGAGGGGTCGCTTTGCCGCGGGCGGCAGTGGCGGCTCGCATCAAAGGCGCGCATGCGCACTCGCTGTGCGAGCACTCGTGGTTTGACCCCCCGCCGCCACGTCTTCGAAGCGCTGCAGGCGCGCTGTGGACGCTTAGCGGGCGCCCATTGGTCGCGCGCGTGAATTCAGTCTCCACGTACTAACGCGGAACGCGTTGGGCAACGGCAACCCGTTGCGTCGGCCTCCTCATTATTACTCGTATGTATATATTTCTTTCTTTCACTCACGAGCTGCGCTTATGCGACGCTGGTGAATGAAAGAGTGGTCAGCCCGCGCCGTCCCTAAAGAGTGGACCGTTGGCGCGCGATGTGCACTCGCACCTGCTCCGAACGCAGTCGCACGCAGTAAGAGCGGCGGCGCCCCTTTTGAAGACACTATAGATTCGAAAGAGAGCGAGTGGTGTTGTAAGACTTAGCCGGTCGCGTCTGGCACGCGGTGTGGGTCGAACACGGCTGTATTGCGACATCGAGCGCGGTTTGTATACAGCCCGTAAGGCCAACCACGAGAGCCGACCAATGTCCGCGCTTTGGAAATACTTTAGGTAGAGAAGCATTGCGACGCATTTATTTTTTCACCTCCGAGCCGGTCACGTGTCAACCATAAAAGCCTAGTTTTGAAAGGAAAAAAACAGAATGACGACTGGCGGAAATTTTCTGCGGGTATTGCCGCTAGCTGTTTGCGTACAAGTCCAGAGGTTGGTCGCCGCGCGGCGCTTTGTTGAGTGAAATTATGCGACTTTGGGGTCGTTAATCATTAAATTCACTTCATGTCAGCGAAATTTCAAAGTGCGCCTGTGTGCGCGAATAGAGCGGACTGTCCAGTGAGCGCAGTCTTTGAGCCATGCATTACAGAGAATGAGAGACCGAATGGAGACCAGGGCAGCATCTATTTCTGAGCTCATTCTGAGCGTTTGACTTTGCAGCTTTTTTCATATTATCTGTGTATTTCAAACAGGGGGGGGGGCGTGGTATATTATGAAATAAAGTAAAGCTTTTAGAAAAAGTGGAAAGTGGATAATATGACAAATGATTGATTGATTGATTTGTTGGGTTTAACGTCCCAAAACCACCATATGATTATGAGAGACGCCGTAGTGGAGGGCTCCGGAAATTTCGACCACCTGGGGTTCTTTAACGTGCACCCAAATCTGAGCACACGGGCCTACAACATTTCTGCCTCCATCGGAAATGCAGCCGCCGCAGCCGGGATTTGAACGCGCGACCTGCGGGTCAGCAGCCGAGTACCTTAGCCACTAGACCACCGCGGCGGGGCTAAGATGACAAATGAAAAGTTAAATTAACACACAGACGGTTACGAGTCAACTGCTCATAAAATTCATAAAAGTGCCACGGGCCTTATGTTCATATATATATATATATATATATATATATATATATATATATATATATATATATATATATATATATATATATATATAATTTCCACATTCAGTTTCATCAGGTCCTTGCTGGACTCGAATATTGCATGTGCTATCATTACGCGCCAATTGGCTCTATAAGGACCCATTTCGAGAGCTTTTGCTAGATTTGCTACCCTCGATCAGCCTGAATACTTCTGTGAATGCAAGAACGATGGGAACTTTTAAGGGTTCGTTTTTCTTAGTGAATCACAACATCAATTGGAACAACAGACAACATAGCGAAGAAAAGTGTAGGGTATGTTTTTAGCATTAATTGTGACGTAAATGTGAAACATTTAAAATGGACGACAGTATAACCCCTATACATTAATTGAGTTTCTTGTTTGTTACTTCTAATTTATATCTCCGTGATTGTTATTTGTTTGGCGCCCTTGTTCAAATGATATCTGCCAATACATCGGCTATCTCGGCCATAGTTGAGCATAGTTTTCTGGTGAAGGATGTGAACATCTTTCACGAGCACTGATTTTCGAATGATACTCGCTCCTTTTGAGGGCAGGTTTCCAATTTATAGATTTCATTTTAATACGAAATTTCAATGACGACGCTTGGCAGTTATATGCAGCTGCATGAGTCAAGTATTGCGTTCTTTGCATCATTCAAGTGTTGCGTTCTTTGTCCAAACTATTTGGCTTACTCCTATTATAATATATGTGTCCGCAGTGTCTGGCATCGAGCCAGAGACACGTATCTCAGGACGCGATCGCTAAAGTCATAACCCATCTTTGTTCGTCGCTCTCGCCTGCCGGAGTTGCATGGTTACGGAGCACGGCTGCCCACCCGAAGGTTGCAAGTTCGATCCCGGCTACAGGTCCATGTACTATGCAATGTCAGTGCGCGTTAGAAAACCCCAGGGGGCCGAAATTTCTGGAATACCTCCCCTATACGGCGGGCCGCTTAATCCGATTACCGACTTCGCAAGTGAAACTCCACGCAAAGCAATCACGCAAAAGAGAGAAAGACGCACCCGAAAATAGCGCCACTGAAAACAACCCGCCGGCTTGATCAAATCACGGGCAGGCCACTCGCGGATACAGGCTGTGAAGCAAGGTGATCTGGTCATGTCGACTGCAAGGTGGCTCCTGATGCGCTTTGTAAAGACTCCGCTCTTCGCATCAATCTGAAAGCCTTGCAAGGCGCAGCTATCTGGTTAAGGAGAGCGTCTTGGAATGGAAAACAAACAATAAAGCTTTATTTTTCTTTGCCTTTGTTATATGTAGGATTACGCTTGATTTTATGAAAGTTTTTTGGCAAGTGAACAATGACGATGCCCAGAATAAGTTATAACGAGATGTTGTCACCGAAATGAGCCCTGCATGCAGTCGTGTATAATAGAATCCAAAACATATCACAAAGAATGACGCAGAGGACGAGCTGCGCGAACGGCTTAGTTTCTTTAAACTTGGTGCACTACCGTCCACCTAATATGAGTGTCGATGGGAAAAGGAAGAATGCATAAAAGGTGCCCAAAAACAATAGCAGCCTGCTTTGACATGCAGCTTTCGCGTGTATAGTATACACGAATCATTGGTCGACTTTAACTGCCCGACGCTAAGAGACTTGACGGCTGAAAAAGTTGCAGGCATAAGGGCGGTAAATACACGCGCCCGGGGCGTGTTATGGTGATTTCAATCTAAAACATGCCTCTTTCTTTTTTTTATTAAATGCACTGCACTACTTTATTCATCGAGCTAGACAATAGATTGAGGAGGGAAAATTTCGGCAATGCAGCTGCTTCAGGATGTGATTAATATTTCGCGGTTGTGTAGACGCGTCATCCCGAATCTTTCGGTCGCTGTGTGATGGATAAGATCGCTTTCTTTGACCGCAGCTGCCCCTTTCATGCTTTCTCTTGAATTCTGCCCAGTGATGGCGCAGGGTCCTTGTACTTCCTTTCGCGAATATTTCAGAAGAAGAACTGTCATTTACGTCGATGGCTTTTGTTCCAGGCAGTGACTGACTCAGCTGTTTGTGGCCATAATTACTATTTTCGTATTGTTTGTCACATACAAGGAGGCGCAAGCTCTCAAAATAAGTTAACCAAGTCGGTTCGGGTGGCCAGCGTCACTGCGAAACACGCACAATTAATAAAAAAACAAGCAGAAGGATAATTCCAGCTGTCATACGTTCGTTGTTTCAGTGACCGTCACTGAATTTACAGTTATTTCTCACTTGTGGTCTGGCAGCACCTTTATTGCTGATCTGAAAGATATTTTCTGTGCTTCTAGATGTCGCGCATTTAGATGTTTGCCTATATGAAGTTACTTCTGCTTGGTGTGTACGATCCACTAGAGGCATGACTTTTGTTTTTAGTATCTTCACTGTATGCTATTGTTTAATGAAAAATATGTGAATATGTTGGCTATGTTCATGAAAAATGAGAGATGTGAATAAGGCTGCAGCAAATCTTATGACGATTGAAGCACCTACTCTTCTACGTTATATAACAGCGCACGAAATAAAAAAATCTTTCCCGCAGAAATAAAGACGTTTATTATGCGCTTGCGCATTTTCTCGCCTGAGTTTTGCCTTTAGTGCACGTTCTATAGCATTTAACTTGGAGTTTCAAGTTCTTAGTACCCTAGAAGTCTACTTCAATTTAAACAGACATCAGGCTTTATTTTAATTGATCAGGTGTCTTTTTGTTTTTGTCTTTTTTAGCAATGGTTACTAGTCAACTATTACCCACGGTGTCGACCGTTACTAGTCAATCGCATCAATTATCAAAATAGACGCAATCAGGGGCAGCAAGCGTCGTTATACAATATATATTAAATAAAAAGTCGACCTTCTTTGACAACTTCCGCAGTGGCGGCTTAACTTGCCGGCAAGAACAGGTGAAATTTTCGCATGCTTCACCTTCTCCAAAACAACATATAACCCGTTTTGGGGCACCTAAAGGTACACCTACGTTACGTATACCACATCGGGAAGCTTAAACTATAAACTACGCTGCCGACCTCAATTATTCTTATGCGGGGCTGATTAGATTTTAGCACACTTGATGCGAGCCTCGGCAGCGCACACCAAGAACCACTTTTCAATTTTCTGTTCAGTCAACCAAAAGCATCGGGTCCGGCGAGCGTCGCCTGGCGGGGTCAATTTCCTCCTTTGCATATAGTATTCCATCCGAGTCGAAATTAAGATGGAGAACTGCAGACAACTGCGAGCTTTGGAGAGCGCATCTATACTGCTACTCCACGCTGCCGGTCTTACCACGAGCTCAACATCCTACGTAATCAGCGGTGGATCGGTCAAATCCAACCTCGTCCCGTTTGCAAGCATTAGATTTGCTGCAATCGCGAGAGAAGGAGTGTGAGGAGCTTGCAAGAAGGAGGAAGTTGGTGGCTAATCGAAAAAAAAAAGCTTAATAAAGAAAACTCGTCTTCATTCACCGGTCGCTCGTAAACTTCTTCACATCGACAGCTCCCGACCCGCGCGAGCAGTGAAGAAGCTTGCCTGCTCGAATGTATATTATAATCGATGAGAAACCAATAATCCTATCTTTCTCAAGAGAAGATTGGAATCAGAAAACAACAACAAAAAACAGCGTCGTTTCGCCAAGATCTTTCTTTTTAAGATGGATGCGGCGAAACAGAGTTGTACGTCGAAGACAAAAAAAAATTATAAATACGGAAGCGGAGAGAGCGAGCCAGAGTCGACTATCGCTTGGCTTCGCTTGACTTCCAGTGTTGGCTGCGGCTCGTCGGAAGCCGACCACCAACGAGCGCGTTTCCTCAATCGAGCGTCTAATTTAGGTGTCCCCCGAGATGCCCGCCCGGAGTGATCAGGGACTCCCGGTATGCCTTTGGGATTCGGAGCACAATGATGACGAAACGGCGGCCATGCAAGGCATAATGGTTATCGCAAGGCGACTTCGTCGCCCCCGGGCCGACCTGTATAGCTCGGAGCACGTGACCCGAGTCCCGGTAGCTGAGCATGGAGCACTCCACGGGGTCGAGTCGGTGCTCAATCGCAGCCACTGTCAACGCTGTCGAATCTACGTCAACGTGATCGGCCAATTGCGCCTCCATTATGGCTCCATATTCACTGGTTAATCGCCGATCGAGTGCAATTACACTGAGTGAGATGAAGTGACGCGCGAGAATGGGTTCGTAGTATACGTCATGGGCCACGATGCTGAAACGATAGGTATATAGGACGCCCCCATGGTGATGCCGCTGTTGATATGTCTTCGTATGTTTCGTTCCTGCTCTCTATCATCCCTGTTAAATTTGCAGCAAAAGTGTGCTTTGCGTGTATTTGCTTATATTTATTGCAGCAAAAGTGTGCTTTGCTTATATTTTGCCTATTCACAGCACTATAGTGCCGTGAATGTGTGATTTTTTATGCTACAACGTTGCGTTTTGTGGCATTGATATAGCTTATTGCCATACAGAAAAATTTTGGGGTGGCTTTTGTACACGAATCACAATTAGCTAACAATGGAATAACCTGATAATCAGACGCAAAAACACGCAGTATAAGGCCAGTAAGCGCTGCTTAATCTGACAACAATTTTTTTAGAACCTTTGTTTCAATTTTGTTCTCTCACGAAGCATTTCTGTGCGAACCAGCGATACTTTGAGCGCGTCTCTTTGTCCGTCTAGCCACATATGACTGTAATTTTGTGACCTTCTTGTAAAATTACATACATACATACATACATACATACATACATACATACATACATACATACATACATACATACATACATACATACATACATACATACATACATACATACAAATGATGATTGATATGTGGGGTTCAACGTCCCAAAACCACCATATGATTATGAGAGACGCCGTAGTGGAGGGCTCCGGAAATTTCGACCACCTGGGGTTCTTTAACGTGCACCCAAATCTGAGCACATGGGCCTACAACATTTACACCTCCATCAGAAATGCAGCCGCCACCGCCGGGATTCAAGCCCGCGACCTGCGGGTCAGCAGCCGAGTACCTTAGCCACTAGACCACCACGGCGGGGCGACATACATAAAAACATACATACATACAATTTACATATTTGACATAAATACAATTGATGTATAAATATAATGGTATGGTGTGACGTGGGTTTATAACAAACATAAGTGAAAAGTCGTTGCATGAAAATCACGACGTGCATTCCATGCACGCTGCCATTTACTTAAAAAATGAATTGCTGTTTGCGTGGTCATTTCATTACCTTGATATGTACCAAAATTGGTATGGCATGGTACGACTTTACGAAAAACATTAGCGACAGGTCATAACAAGAAAATTGTGTCGTGCATGTCATGCACATCCCCATTTACATAATTGTACATGCTTTCGCGGTAGTTTCTTGTAGTACTGTATATAACAGATTGCATTATTGTATGAAACACTGACCACGACCTAAAAAGAGAAAGAGAATAGTAGTGACATTTGGGCATCCGCTCTACAGTCGTCCATTTCTTTGTTTCATCAAATGCCAGGAGGAGAGCAGCGGGAACCAAAAAGCCATCCCGTTTAGCGACCGGCGACAAAGGGTAAAGAAATACAAAATTGAATAAGAAAGAAAAGCAACAGGCCAGATGCTTACGTTAACTGCCAAGGAAAAGAAAAATCTCTGCATAGGGCAGATTCGCTGAATTTAGGCGTGCCATTCCTGCCGGATTCAGAGCTGACGATGGGCCAGGTCGTTCACGCAGGCACGATTTATGGGAGTCACTCGTTCGTTCCTCTGAGGGGATAACTTACGAAAAGATCGTTAACTATCTCGCAAAAGCATCCTCTACTAGTTTAAAATGACGCTCCGGGTAACCAACGGGTGTAGCTAATTGGCATTATAAGACGACAAAGTGAAGGCTTCCAGCACGTTACGACGCATTACAGCAGTAAACACAGCGCAAACAGTCGCACGGAATTGAGCGACTTATCAAAACGTTTTGCCAGGAGAGTCAAGCCTGGCGGGTATGATCGCAAATTAAGACGAGTACTTTATAAACGAGGAAGTCATGGGGAGGCCGTCTTCTATACTTTGTCTTTTTACAAACACCATCGAAAAGAAACCCCCGACAACCTTTTTGCAACTTGCCAACGCGCCGCTCTTTCAGGGCGGCGCCTTCCATGGTTTAATGGCTCTCTTTGTACGCGTTGTCTATAGTCTATATGGATGCACGATGCCATCGTAAGGCGCGCGCATTCGATGACCGTAAAGGTGCGTAGAATAAGCGCCAACGACTCAGTGCCTGCGCACCAAACCAAAGACGCAGCAGCAGCAACAACGACAACAACAACAACGACAAAAAAACGACGGGATTCGAAGAAGCGTGAGACGATTGCGCGCGGAATGTGCGGCGGCGATCTCCTGCACCCCGCGGGAGTAGCCTCGGGGTAGGCAATTATCGGGCTACCCCGCTGCGACAATTACGCAGGCGCCTCGAGTCTTCAAGGCGCGCGAGCCATGCTTCATCGCGCTTACTGCTGCCACCGGAAAAGAGAGAGAGAGAGAGAAAAGGTGCGTAGGGCAGGGGGGGGGGGAAGGGGCTGATGATGATGCAGCTGCTTCTCGTCCAAGAGACACGCGCTTGGTTCCTCTTACCCCAAGTCTATATATATATATCCCCACGTTTTCTTTTGTTGCCTTTAGTTTTTCTATTATCGTTCTTATAATTTGCCTCCGTTCAGTTGGCTGAGTGAGGTGGCATCGGTCCTAATCTGGCCTCTCAATCCTCCGCCTCACTTGCTCGTCTCCTTCAGAGAAAAGAAGGCGGTGATGATCGCACTATCCGTTCCGCCTCTTCGCTATGCGTGCGCTTTCGTGCACCCCCAGTGAGTGCGTTCTCCGACGACGCCACACGGTAAGTCCTTTGCATGCGGGACAGAGCTCGCGGTGGTGGGCCGCTGTTCTCGCATCGCGGCGGTCCTCGCCAAGCGCGCTCTCTTCGGAATCGATTTGTCGAAGCCTGTCATCTGGCGTACGCGCATTAGGGTTGCCGCGAGACCAATGAGTATTTCACTCTCTCTTTTTTCTTTTTGTTTCGTCCTCTACGTTTGTAGTGATGATCGACGCGATTCTGGTGACTTCTTTTAGTCCTCAGGGGGCATTCGGGGAGAAGGAGTACGAGACGATGAGAGCTGCATTTGATTCTCGCGTGTTTGTGAAATTTGCCGCAAGGAGAGAGACGTGGGGAACGAATAAACGAGTAAGAAACTCGATTGCTCGCAATGATGCAGGTGTAACAGCGCTGGGCAGTGACCTTTTCAGGCAGTTACTCGTTGCGTTCTAGGGACAGTTGTTTCTTTACTTGGGAATAAAACTTCGTAAACAAGATCGCCGCACTGGTCTGGAGGTTATGGTGCACGACTACTGACCCTAAGGTTGCGGGATGAAATTCCTGTCGCCACAGCCACATTTCGACGAAGGCAAAGTACCCGACGGTAATAATAAGCACATAGTCGTGTGCGTATATATTAGCATTACGTGTACACGTCTCAGAACACCAGGTTGTCGAAGTTTCCGGAACACTTCTATGCGGCGTTTTTTATAATTATATCATGACAGACAGATGGACGGACGAACAGAAGGAAGGACATACAGACAGATGGGCAGAGGGACATGCAGACGGAGGGTCAGATGGACATACAGACGGAGGGGGAAGCGGAGATACAGACGGACAGATGGAGATACAGACGGACAGACCAATGGAGATACACAGGAACAGACCTATGGATATACAGAGGGACAGACGGACAGACAGATGGAGATACAGAGGGACAGACGGACAGACAGATGGAAGTACAGAGGGGCAGACAAAAGGACGGAATGAACTTTAATCGATCCTAAGGAGCCACGGATAGGACCTCTTAACGAGGGACTCTCGTAACTACTGGCGATTATCATTGTTAAACGTTGTATACAGTTCATTTGTATAGCTTGAATCACACTTGTTCAGTTACAGGCTAAGAATCAATGCAAGCTCCGCCGACAGCAGTCACCGTCCCACCCAGGCAGAATTTTGATAAATGTCCCACCGATTGCAATCGTTTATTTAGGTAACGTCAGGACCTTTCCCTTATTCCAAGCATATGACTTGAACGTGCTGGCACTGTTTCGTTTCGACAGCTTTCAGTCGAACAATCTTACTGCTTGGAAAATTACATAAAAAATTGCGACTTCTGTGATGAGCGAAACGTAACAATAATGCATAACAAGAAACGAAGATTTTTATTTCGTGAATTAAAGCTCACTGATAACGCAATTACTATGCATGTTATGCATAATATGGGCAGTATTTGAATTATCAGCGAAAAAGTGCTTATGGTTCGAACGGAAATTACCGTTCATTGCTCTGTTGCACAGGTAAATTACAGGGGCGCTGCAGTATACTGGGGTGGAGCGCGTATTTATTCTTATGCTATAACCGACTATATAATTGTTGACCACGTGACCGTGCACGTTAGTGTCATTCACAGTTGCTACCTGGCGTTAACTAAAAGCCAACGTTTACGCTTGAATTATAGCACAAGGACCTAGCATGTGGTGCTACTATATGTCTGGTACCACTACGACGTTGGCGTCTGTTTATTTTTTCAAGAAAACGATGGTGGAAGTGACCGACTGGCTGTTGTAGACAAGGTAAATATAGATTGTACTCTTATACTTTTTGGACTAATGTGATCTTGGTATTATGTAGTTTTTTGACATAATACAACGCGGAAGAAGGTAGAGCTCTAACTTCGACCTAGGAGAAAACTTATATAAGGGAGCTGAACTAGACAAGCAGTAATGCTGCATAGTTCCTGTTTTACTTTTTCTGCATTTTAGTTTCACTCGGTCAATGTACCCATATAGGTAAAAAAAAAACGCTCCTCTATGCTCCATTGCGGTGCAATTTGCAACAGGTGGCTCGCCTAACTGAGTGCGCAGGCTTTTCTGAAGACAACGCACATACCTCATATTTAAGAAATCTTCCCTGCTGCAGAACCAACCCCATTCAGAGTATCCAAGCAGCAAAAACAATTCGTGACACGTGTTACAAAAAAATTAAACAATAATAAAACAAATCTGATTCTGAAAGAAGCGCGCAACTATATCCCCTTTTCTGTCTGTTTTCGGGCACCTAAGCATTCTCGCAATTCAATCAGGTTCGTGTTTTCCTACACACGTGCAGTATAATAGTCGTTATAGCGAAGAAACGAAGAATAACGTGGCACCCATATGGAGCCCCCGAAATCTGCGGCCAGCCATCACCCTTCACACACGCACATACACTTCCATCAAGACGCATCTCATGCTCGTTCAACGCAACGGTGTGTGCGCACACGTATGACACAATGCGAATACCAAAGCTGCATACCCGCTGTTCCAATACATTACGAAAGAGCTATGCTCGCTGAACCGGCCCGATCGCGCCATTTACGTTCTGCAGGGCTCTTTCTATTTTTTTTTTGTGTGTGCACACAGTTGAAGCCCCGAAGCACCGAAAGACGGTGCGAGGAGGGGTGAGACGGTTTTGCTGGAAAATTGCATGCAGGCGTGAAGAGCGTCCGTGCAGGGCTATATATTTCATCGACAGCTCCCGTGTGTACGTGTATACTGTATATGTGTATACTCTGCGCGGTATTATACGAAGGCGCCTTGTTTATTTCGTTCATGTGCTCGCGCGAGCGTGCGTGCGTGTATGTCTCGCGAGCACACACACGCACGATTGCGAGAAGAGGATAGGCGCGCTTCGGTACGATTACCCCCGGGCTATGCAGCTCGGGTAGGAGGCGATGAAAGGCCTCTGTGTATATATATATACTGCTCAGGCTGCAGCACATATATATTTGTGGACCATGTATATGTATGAGAACGGTCCTTCCCGCTCGGCGTTGTAGTGGTAATGGCTACGGCGCGGCACCAGTGGCGTGTATCATGACATAATTGGTTGACCGTGCCCTCGAGCTGGCTGGCGGCACATATAAGGCGAAACGCCGCGACCTGACAACGCGGCTGGCTGCCGCTAGCGGCGCTCCGGTCGCGTGTAGCAGCTTATCTGGTCGACATGTCGAGCGTAGGGTGTCATTTTCGAGTCTGATAATCGCTTTGTACCGCAGGATGTTGTTCATCCTCTTTTGCTTTCTCAGTTTTTTTACGCCACCAGATTAGCTTATACGAACGTGGTACTAAATTTTGGAAATTATGTAGTCTTCAGATAATCGCACTTTCGGGTAAGAGCCACCGCTAGCCTGTGAGGTATTTATTATACGGCGTCGGTGACCGTTGCAGGGTGATAGCGGTTTGATGTTGGGAGAGAAAAAAATAATTTGTGGGGTTTCACGTTTCAAAATGGCGACGTGATTATGAGGGGAGCCCGTTGTGGAGGGCTCTGGAAATTTAAACCACCTGGGTTTCTTTAAAGAGCACCTGAATTTAAGTGTACGGGCCTCAATTATTTTCCATTCCATCGAAAAATAAGCATCGGAAAGACACATAGTACGATAGTCCATAAGGAAATACGGTGCAGCGTCACAGAGGATAGAAGAAAGCTGAATGAAATATATAAGAAAACTCAAAGGAAAAGCCACCTTCTGAATTTGAGTCTGAGCACCATATCAGATACTTGTTTCAATAACGTTTCAACAACCGCCTTGGGGCTCTGCTGTCAAATTCACGGTGAAATCCAGCCATGGAGACCAACCACCATGTGCAAGGCAGTCATCATGATGTAATCAAAAGGTAACCCCCCAAAAAGCATGTCAACGTTTTTCGAGGTAGTAAGACCAAAATGAAGGTGCTCCTTCATGGTCAGAAAGGGTAGCTTACTATATGAAGGAGTTTAAAGCTGAGATGCGCTTTTGCACTGCTTGACAGCCGCGGTGAGTGTTCTGTCAGCTTTGTTCTGTATTGCAATGCACTTACCACGTCATACCGTGTGTGAATAGGAAATAAAAAAAAAAGACGCGTGGACTTGTGGTATAACATCCGCTTGCCACGAAAACGACCCGGGTTAGATTCCTACTGTGACCCATAATTTTTAATAATTTTTGAATTGAATTGTGTTCGACTTTTCGGTTACGCATAAGATGATGATTGTTCGCTAACAACCAACGACGTCGACGCCGGAATTTCGGCGAATTCAGCTCTTAGCGAAATCGCCTTAAAAACATTTTATTCGCCCAAGATCATGCATCGTGTAGAGGGAAGGAGCTGATCCAGTGGATTGACACATATATACAGCAGCCTGACAAGGATTTTAGCAGCTGCGGTATAACACGCAATGCGAAGGCGCATAGAGAGTGGTTCCTGTTTGAAATATTGTTTAATGCACTGAATGAAAAAAAATCGGTATGATGATGGTGCATATGAAACGCCCCGCAGAGGCTTAGAATAGATAGGGCTTATGTTCCTTGAATCGAAATCTAAAAAGCAACAAGTCTCAAGCATGCATGTCTAAGTGGCAGAGCGGGAAAGAAAGTGGCAGGGTAAGGGGCCCCCTTGTTATTATTATTATTATTATTATTATTATTATTATTATTATTATTATAATTATTATTATTATTATTATTATTATTGAACTTGGCCTTCCATATTGGTAATCCGACCCTGTTAGTAGGCAAAATTTTCTCGTCGATGATCACTGATTTTAAGTAAGCATGCAATAAAAGACTAGAGAATCATTATGCTGGCCCAAGGCATATGCTCAAATCTGCATGAACCGACACTTTGCTGAAGCCTTTTATCAAGCCTTTTACAACAAAGAAAATACGTACAGCTCTTGTCAAGAAAAGATTGGGGGGGGGGGTTAGAAAAAGAGGGTAACGATTTAGAGTACAGGGTACTCTACTATGGTAGAGCATAAAGCCGTCCCGTGAGCATGTCCAGACACACACAAAGGTATGATGGCTTTCTTTTCGTGATGGTTTTGTGAATATGCATGCATTAGTTCACCTGGTGATCCAGAGGCTGTGGGTTCGATTTCCGACCACAGTTTCGTCGCTCAGTTTAGGGGGAATCTAAAATCTTTTGCGTACTTTAGATTTATGTGCAAATCCATACACCTCACGTGGACGGATAAAATTAGCCGGGGCATATCGCTCTATATAGGCGTGCCGCCCCTATGCATAGGGACGACATGCCTAGAGACCGATGTTGGTCTTACGAAACCGATGTTATAGTTTGTTAAGTTGAATCACATAACATGAAGATAAACTGAAACAACTGTAATTCCACGCTGTCCTCAACACCAGTAATGAAGCAGTGGGAGAACTGGAGCAGTGTCACCGTAACTTGTTTGGAGAAGCATCGCAGAAAACGTGCATTGGCAGTGTATTTTTCTGCCTCGGTGCTGTTGCAGTTATCTTTCGAACCTCTTTCCAGTAGGTATACAACATAGAAAAACAGCAATCAAGGCACTACTGGAAGTCATCATTTACAAAAACGTGATCCCTCCGGTTTGCACGGCCATTAGATGCGGACTAAATATCCGTGTTCCATCCTTCAAGTTGCTTAATACGCACATATAAAATTTACTGCGAATGATTGCATCAAACACCCTATGGTCACATGATACACATTCGACATCACCTAATGCCTCTCTCTTATTTTGTGGCCACACGCGTGCATTGTGCTGGAAACGTGACCTTACTTGTCAAAACCGACGGCAATTGAGGCCATACACTGCTGCCCATTTATGCTTCGGTGGATGACACTCTTATCTGAAAGTTAACCGGCAGAAGACGCACACAGCGTATGAAACAACAGTAAAGCACGCGCCCAGTGATATTTTCTTGCGAGAACTGCGTCGGAAGTAACCGATTAACTGATAGCTGACAAATGTTAGTGCAATCGAATCATAGAAGTACGGCCATCAGGACTCGGATGAAACGTAATATTAAGTGACATTTCTTTTTTTCCATACACACATCGTTATAGCAAGACGGAGTAAGTATGCAAGATATAGGAAGTTATTTATACAAAAAAAAAACGATAATTCTCCTGCTAAGGATCGCACACGTTTCTGCCAAAAAAATAAGCTGTAATTCGGCGTAATTCTCGTTAAAGGAACAGCCCCTAATTGCAAGACATCTCGAGCACGCTCGTTTCATAGCAATAAACAGCAGATTCATAAAAGTGGTGCGTTTGACTTCGTGCTCTAATCTTTTCGCACTTTTTGCGTAAGTGGAGCAAGAAAAAGCTACGAAAGGAAGTATTAATTTCGAAGCGTTGTCAAATGCTAACGGAAATCTTGCATTTTATACTCATGCTAGAGTACAAATCTCGAGTTATACATGCACCTATCGAGTGCAAGTTGAATGCCCACATTTCCGTTAGCAGATGCGCTCGCGAAAATCATGTCGTAATGGCATCGACGAATTTTTAAAACCAATATATTGTATCTGTAGTAAGGTTAACTTACGAAAATTTACCGGCGAAAGCACATAACCACCAACTTAGAAACAAATCGAAGGTGACCCTCACTTTCTAGAAATACACCCACTGTCACTCAGCGCCCTTATAACAATGCGAAACTAATTTCATCTACGCTCTACCGACCGGCCGACAAATGAATTGTTTAGTAGCACGTTTGGACAGTGCGTGTTGTATGTGTTCCACATTCGCCTATAAACAAATAAAATCGCCATCGTCAGACAACGAGTGTCCGGGTGATAAACGAATCGGTATACCGTGTAATAAGGAAGCCCGCATGTACATATGAACGCGTACGCAGGCACGCGCACCAATTTTCAAATATTGACACCCGTCGGCCATTAGTAACGAGGAAAGGGTCTCCGTGGTGGATGTGTACAGGTATAGTACGAGTCCGCGCGTTATTGAAGAAGGAAAGAAAGAAAAAAAACAACCAATAAGCAAAACACGTCCGTATAGATGCCCGTACAACATGCCAGGCAACACAGTGCCCAAGCCTCGAGAGAGCATCATTACATTGAGGTGTCATTAGTCAATGTCATGCAGAGAAACAGTTTGCGCGCGCCGTAATGCACTTTGCGACATCGCAGCGTGCAAGCGTACGCTGTGCCTGCGGAGGTCAGCGCGAATGCGTTTGCGAGCCAACAACGAGGAGACCCGCTAATGCGCAGGTCGTGTATTCATGCGCCGAGCATGCCCGGCAAGGACGGCGCTCGAAGCGCTGCATGCGCCGAGACATGGCGTGACGAGCCAGCGTTAGGGTCCCATATGTGCCATGCAAGGGTTAACACCGGCGGCGCCTTGCTGCTGATTCAGGCTCTCCCTCATTAACGGGTTGGTGTGCTGTCGTAATGTCCCCTCTGCACGTCTGACGCGCGTCGCGTCGATGTGTGCTCCGTATATGCGAACACGCCGAGGGCATTGCTAAGTGTGCGCCATTTCGTTTGCCGCTTGCACGCACTGTCCCATGTTGAGCGTTTTCCTGCCGATGTTTCACTTCCTTGTATACAGTCTGCGTGAGGAAAAGGGGCAAATCCTATGAGAAGCAAGCTCAAATAAACTCATTCAGAGAAAACATGAGGATTTTCATTTGTACTGTTACAGCGCCGTCATCATCGTCATTTTCCAGCCATCGCGCCGCGCCAGGAGGTAGCACACAAAGCCCGTGCCCCCTTCTACCCCCTCCCCAATTGTTTTCACTGTGGAAAATTACCATATTAGGGACTGCCCTCCCCGAAATCAAAAAGACCCCCCCCCCCCTCTTTTCCCCCCTTCTGAGCCAGTCGCACGCTGCATTGGCGGTTCGGACACTGCAGCCACCACCGCTCTGCTTTGACAGTTCCAAATAAAATAGCGAGACCGCCATGGCATGGTCACGTCATTTGCCTTCACGTCGTCTCAAGTCTCTCTCGGTATACAGTTTGTAACTCGACAGGGTGTAAACATGTAAAATAAATAAATGCCGAACATTCTTCCTCCACAATGCGCGTGTCATGCAATACCAGTCCTGGCTGCTTTCCCGACCACATTCTGGTGTATATTTATTTCTGAGCGTGGGAATGCGAGGTTTGATCCTAAATGCGTTAGCCAGCGCCACCCGTGGCTATGACGGCAAATGTGGAAGACCTTGTTTTTTCTTTTTCGTTGGCGCCAAGTATACCACGTAGACGTTTGAAGCAGACCAATAAAGTCTCGAAAATCTGTGTATGGGAAGGCATTAAACCTGCCGGATTCGATACTCTAATCAAGAAATGAACGAGGGGGAGAAGTGACTAATCAAACCTATTTTATCTAGTGACCATTAACCGCTAAAAGTTAATTATGAGTTTTTTTATTGGCTTCAGCAAGCGAGCAGACACATATATATTGAAGTGTTACGGGTATGCATGTTTCTACACAGTTCCAATCGACTGAATTCTTCTAAAATGCGCGTGACCCGAGATATCCGGCTGCATAGTTTGCTTGCAGTTCGCGGGATCACGCATGCGAGACAGTGAGTGTCGGAGCACAGCTCCTGCCTGATGCACCTCGCCAGTTGCGTGTGGCGTTTAATATGACAACTGCTTCAAGGCATTCAAAGAGATTATATCGGTTACGCCTTCTACTACCGGCTCGTGATATCAAGGAATGAGTACGGGTCAAATCAGGGAGGAGCATTGCACCGGTCCTCACTGTATTCCATGCATGATCGCTCGGAGGGCGATCAAACTTCGTAGCTGGGTGTTTCGGAGAACGCGTATACGCTATATAACTAGCGCAGTTGCCCAAGTAGTACAGTGTAACATGTCTGCATCCTGATTTGATTGATTGATTGATTGATTGATTGATTGATTGATTGATTGATTGATTGATTGATTGATTGATTGATATGTGAGGTTTAACGTCCCAAAAACCGCTATATGATTATGAGAGACGCCGTAGTGGAGGGCTCCGGAAATTTCGACCACCTGGGGTTCTTTAACGTGCACCCAAATCTGAGCACACGGGCCTACAACATTTCCGCCTCCATCGGAAATGCAGCCGCCGCAGCCGGGATTCGAACCCGTGAACTGCGGGTTGTTGTGGTCTGGGTCCTGTGGGTCTCGTCGTTGGTAGCTGGCTCCCATCGGACTCGTCCCTTATAGCGAGAAGCAATGCTTATATGGGAAAACAGAGAACAGACGTTTATTTACATTAGAGAGAGGTCAATAAGAAAGTTTAGATATATAGTGGCGTTCTTCGTACATGGCGAGTTCTCCACTCGAAAAAGCACCGAATGAGCCGTGGGGGCTCATTATAAAGGGTCTGTCCTCCCCAGATCCCTAGATCGGGGACCGCGTACAGATGGCACCGTCCAATCACGGACCACACATTACCCGCGAGGGTGACGAGCACGCACGGTCCACGCGAACGTTCAAAACTGAAGCGTGGTCACCGCACGGCCATGTGGCACGAACGCGGCTCCCCCCCCGTCAAGGTGTGTCGCTGGGCGAGGGGTCTGGAGTTGATGACTGCATCCATCGAAAGGGCCGCCGTAAACAAGCTTCAAAGGGTGCCGAACAACTCGTTCAATTAGCGGGACGATTCCCGGCCGCCGCCGCCGCCGTCATCTTCCAAAGAAGAAGCTGCACCGGTGGTCTCCCGAACTGCTCACGGCGCCGCGGCGGCAGGACGCCGCACCCTCCGGCCAGGTGGGAACAATACATGGCGGACACCGGCCGCCCACCCGTTTGGCGACTCAAAAGGAACATCAAAAGGAACGCCGATCCATTGTCAGACCTGGCGCCGGTCCTAACAGCCTCTCCGCCGGGGAAAGAAGATCCCGAGGTGCAGTGGCCAGCAGGTACTGTGCAGCGGGATCTGTATTGCAGCTTGTCGGCTCTTCCTCTATTATTTTTGTCCCGAACACTGGATCCGATGATCATTGACCAAGAGGGCGTTGCTCGCAGGGATGAGGTGACCCCTCTCCACCATATCTTCCGCCCACCACCAATGAGGAACTGCGGAAACTGCGCCGAAAGCACACCCACACACGAGCAAGCACACGGCAATTCCCTACTCAGAATCACCAGACTTAGATTCACCTGTGGAAGTCATTTCCTTCTACCTCAACTTTATTCCTGTGGCCCCCGCCGAGTCGCAACACCACATCAGCCACTTTTGAAGACATTAAACAAAACACTTGACACATGTTTGGATAAATACAGAAAACTAGTGGGCCTCAAATCGAGGATAGAAAGCAGAAAATCGTTTTGAAGCCCTCGGGGTACTAGGGACAACGACTCAGACCATCTGCGTTGCTGTTGAGTTTACCCTTCTTGTAATGGATATCAAAGGTGTATTGTTGAAGAGCTAAGCTCCAGCGCAAAAGACGGCCGTTTTTCGATGACATGGACTGTAGCCATGTGAGGGGACAGTGGTCAGTCTCTATTGTGAACCTAGAACCGGCGATGTAGCAAGCTAGCTTCTGCACAGCCCAAACAACGCAGGCACATTCCTTTTCTGAGGCACTGTATGCTTCCTCACGAACAGAAAGCTTTCTACTGGCATACAGTACAGGGTGTTCCTGGTCGTTCTCTCCCCTCTGACAAAGCACGACACCCATACCCCGGTCGCTGGCGTCACACTGAAGAATGAACGGCTTAGAGTAGTCAGGCGCGCTCAACACTGGCTGACTTTTTAGTGCCTTCTTTAGCGTAGAAAATGCATGTTCCTTGGCCCCATCCCATTTTACGGTCTGGGGTTCAGTCTTTCTAAGAGCGTCTGTCAAGGAACTTGCAATGTCAGAGTAACGCGGGATATACCTTTGATAATAACCGGCCAATCCAAGAAACGACCGAATGTCTTTCTTGGTTCGTGGTTGGGGAAAGTTGTCTATTGCGGCCAGCTTTACTTCTGACGGCCGGCGGTAGCCTTGGCCTATTACATGCCCTAGATAAGCTACCTCAGCGCGCCCCAATTGGCATTTCGCAACCTTCACTGTTAAGCCGGCCTCACGCAGACGACATAGCACAGCTCGCAAGTGTTTCATGTGGTCTATCCAGGAAGAAGAAAAAATAGCAATATCATCTAGGTACGGGAGGGCAAAGTCCTCCATACCCTGTAACACTTTGTCCATTAGGCCAGAAAAGCAATAAGGGGCATTCTTTAATCCAAAACTAAGGACCTTCGGCCGAAATGTTCCCATCGGGGAAATAAACGCCGCAAGCCTACTAGCCCTTTCAGTTAGAGGCACCTGCCAGTATCCCCTGACTAAATCCAAAGTCGAGATGAAATTGGCACTGCTGACTTGCTCAAGCCTTTCCTCAATATGCGGAATTGGATAAGTTTGGTCCTTTGTAATCGAGTTGAGCCTCCGATAGTCAATACACGGTCGCGGCTCTTTCCCTGGGACCTCAACCAAGATCAGAGGCGAGGTGTAATCACTCTCTCCTGGCTCGATCACTCCTAGCTCGAGCATTCGGTTTATCTCCGCGGCCATTATTTCCCGTTGCCTCGGGGAAACGCGGTAAGCTTTAGAACGAATTGGTTCCGAAGATGTCAGCTCAATATCATGAACTAGGGCTTTGGTTCTGCCAGGTGTGTCTGAAAATGTTTCTTTAAAGTCAAACAATAGTTCCTTCAGTTCCGCTTTCTGATCTGGCTCCAACTCCGCCTGCTCTACCAGGTTACTAATAGTCTCGCCAATGTCTTTGTTTTCTGTTGTTAACTCCGGGAAATCAATAGGCATTTCTTCCGGTTGATTGAGCGACATGTTTACAACGGCATGCCTCTGCTGGTACGGTTTGAGCAGATTAGTGTGGTACACCTGTTGCGTTTTACGCCTTCCCAGTCCAGTAACCAAGTAATTTGTGTCTGACAATTTCTGAACTACCTCAACAGGTCCCTCCCACTGGACCTGAAGTTTATTCTTCAGTGAGGGTTTCAGTATCATCCCTTTTTCCCCTACTCGAAAGCTTCGCGTCCGGGCTGTCTTGTCATAATAGCGCTTAGCGTTGTTTTGAGCTCTGCGCATTTCCTGCTCCGCTAGTTCTTGAGCTGCGTGAAGTCGGTCTAACAGCTCAAGCACGTATGCTACTACCGAAGGGTCGTCCGCCCGGCCCTCCCAAGATTCTCGAACAATGCGAAGTGGGGAGCGAAGAGCACGTCCGTAAACAAGCTCCGCAGGCGAAAACCCTGTTGATTCGTGAGGAGCGATCCGAAGCGCGAACATAGCTGCGGGCAAGCAAGCCTCCCAATCCTCTTTTTGCTCATAACAAAGGGCGCGTAGCAGCCGTTTCATGACTGAATGTACCTTTTCTACAGCATTTGACTGAGGGTGGTACACTGAACTGTGGATGATTTTAACGCCACACTTTTCTAGAAATGTCGAGGTTAGTGCACTTGTAAAAACAGATCCCTGGTCGGACTGAATTTCTGCGGGGAAGCCTACACGTGCAAAGATAGATAAAAGCGCTTTAACTACCTCCTCCGAGCTGAGCTCCTTTAACGGTACTGCTTCCGGGAATTTCGTGGCCGGGCAGAGCACTGTGAGTATGTGCCGGTACCCGGACTGCGTTACAGGAAGTGGACCCACTGTGTCTATAACTAGCCTGCGAAACGGTTCTGTGATAATGGGGACCAGCTTCATAGGTGCTTTAGCCTTATCCCCTGGCTTGCCAACGCGTTGGCACGTGTCGCAGCTTCTTACAAATGCCTCCACCTCCCGAAAGCAGCCGGGCCAGTAAAACTCCCGTAACAAACATTCTTTTGTTTTTTTGATGCCGAGATGCCCTGACCACAAACCTCCGTGGACCAGGTGCAGCAGCTCCTCGCGGAAAGGATACGGTACGACTAGCTGATTAAACCGAACTCCTTTTCGACTTGTGTACTTTCTGTACAAGACGCCCCCCTTCTTGGTGAACTGAATGTTTTGCTTAGCCACCCCTTCCTTCGCGTCTGGCGTTAAGTTACGGAGAGTGGAGTCATTTTCCTGTTCCACTATCAGTTCTGTAGGACTTACATTTAACAGCTTTATAGTGCATTCTACTTCTCGAGATGCCTCGGATTCATCCGGTTTCTTACATCTTTCTTTAGATATTGTGTTTTGAGGCTCCATTATAGGGCGGTCCAGTTTCGTGCCAGGTAAAGAAGGCTCTGCCGCTGAAGCTGTTTCGTCTGCCACCGGATCTTTACAAACTGTCTGAGCGGCGAGCTCCCTTGCTTTGGATCGAGTTAAGGCCTGTACGATACCCTCACTGAACCCAATTCCTTTTTGTCGCAGCAAGTACTCTGATTTATTTGAGAACAAATACGGGTATTGCACTGGGAGATGTGCCGAAACGGCAGCTTCAGTGTCTAGAACACCGAAAGGGCCTTCGATGCGGACTCTTGCTACTGGGAGACATGCACTGTTTGTCTCTACTGCTTGTCTTATCCACGCGCATTCTCCTGTAAACTGACTCTCCTCGACATAGGACGGGTGCACTACATCCATAGTGGCGGCCGAATCGCGGAGCACGCGGCACGGTTGGCCATTCACGACTAGGTCTCGGATGTATGGTTCTAGCAATTTCATGTTTTCGTCATTACTACAGAGTGACATTAACACAACTTTCGGGTTCTTACAACCCAAAGAAATATGCCCCGTCTGTTGGCAGTTATAGCAAACTATCGGCTTCTTGGCCTCGAACGCCTTTTTCTGTTGCCCTTCCGCCCTTTTCTCGGGTGCTTCTTCCTTTCTCTTGTTTTTCTCATCACCGCTTCCTTTGGAGTCTAAACCCTCCTTCGGCATATACCGACCCGACTTTGTCCATCGCGGAGGCTTGTCGGCCCGATATTTACTAATCTCCCTCCTAGGGACATCCTTGCCTTCGAGGGCACGGCGATTTACGTACTCCTCTGCGAGCTCTGCCGCTCTCGTGATAGTATCTACTCCTTGTCTATCCTGAACCCAGTACCTAATGTTTTCAGGTAGACGCCGAAAGAATTGTTCCAACGCAAAACACTGCAGAGTCTTTTCCGCGTCGCCAAGCGCACCCTCCTCTCTAAGCCATTCCTCCAGATTTACCTTTAAGGTGTACGCAAACTCTGGGTATGACTCGTCTTTGGCTTTCTCGATCTCACGAAATTTTCGCCTGAACGCCTCCGCTGACAGTCTGTACTTTTTGAGCAGACTCGCTTTGACTCTGTCATAGTCGTCTGCGTCTTCTTTACCCATACGGGCTATAATGTCAGCTACTTCACACGGCAGCAGCGTAAGCAAGCGCTGGGGCCACGTGTTTTTAGCAAAATTTTCCCTCTCGCACGTGCGCTCAAAGTGCACCAGAAAAAGACCCATGTCCCCTCCTACCGCGTAGGATGGCATCAAATCTGTCATTCGGCGCTCTCTTTCTCGTGCCACTGCGCTAGCTCCGTTCATTGATTGAGCCTTTGCTAGTTCAATTTCTAGGCGTTTCATTTCCATACGATCGATACGTTCTCTTTCCTCTTTCTCCTCACGACGTCTCTGTTCCTCTTTTTCCTCCCGGAGCCTCTGCTCCTCTTTTTCCTCACGGAGCCTCTGCTCCTCTTTCCTTTGCGTAATAGCCTCCAAGCATTCGCTCAGCTCATCGTCATCTGCCCCGATCTTCTCGATGGCGTCAATGATCTCCTGCTTTCTTTTCGTCTCGGCAATTACCTGGCCCAGCTCTCGGGCCAACTCTAACAACTCTGGCTTTTTTAGTCCCTTCAAATTCATGGCGGTCCTTGGTGCTGCTAACTCTTTTAACTAAACAACTTTGACGTACTATCAATACTTCCGTCAACCGTTACCAAATCACTGCTTTGTTTACAATCCTACGCAAAGCCTGGTGATATCTCAGCAAAGAAAAGCAGTGCACTCACCCTATGCAGTCATGAATTCGGACGCGTTCCTTCCCGTGTTGTCAGAGATGCCACGAAGCAGTTTTGTCCGACTCTAGGTCCTCCAGACAGCAGGTCTCAGCATTGCCTCCTGGTCGATGAGCTCGATCCCACCGCTGCCATCCAGTTGTTGTGGTCTGGGTCCTGTGGGTCTCGTCGTTGGTAGCTGGCTCCCATCGGACTCGTCCCTTATAGCGAGAAGCAATGCTTATATGGGAAAACAGAGAACAGACGTTTATTTACATTAGAGAGAGGTCAATAAGAAAGTTTAGATATATAGTGGCGTTCTTCGTACATGGCGAGTTCTCCACTCGAAAAAGCACCGAATGAGCCGTGGGGGCTCATTATAAAGGGTCTGTCCTCCCCAGATCCCTAGATCGGGGACCGCGTACAGATGGCACCGTCCAATCACGGACCACACATTACCCGCGAGGGTGACGAGCACGCACGGTCCACGCGAACGTTCAAAACTGAAGCGTGGTCACCGCACGGCCATGTGGCACGAACGCGGCTCCCCCCCCCGTCAAGGTGTGTCGCTGGGCGAGGGGTCTGGAGTTGATGACTGCATCCATCGAAAGGGCCGCCGTAAACAAGCTTCAAAGGGTGCCGAACAACTCGTTCAATTAGCGGGACGATTCCCGGCCGCCGCCGCCGCCGTCATCTTCCAAAGAAGAAGCTGCACCGGTGGTCTCCCGAACTGCTCACGGCGCCGCGGCGGCAGGACGCCGCACCCTCCGGCCAGGTGGGAACAATACATGGCGGACACCGGCCGCCCACCCGTTTGGCGACTCAAAAGGAACATCAAAAGGAACGCCGATCCATTGTCAGACCTGGCGCCGGTCCTAACAGGGTCAGCAGCCGAGTACCTTAGCCACTAGACCACCGCGGCGGGGCACATGTCTGCATCCTAATTTTAAATGCAAACACGTCAACATACTGCAGTCAGTGAAAAGTTCACTACTTAATCTTAGTTAATTAGGCAACTGGACTCTATATTTGCCATAATTCTTTGTGTCACCGTGGACACATTACTTACTATAAGGAGGTGGGGGGGGGGGGGGCTTGACGCCTTCCAGTGCCCAGCTTTAAGAAAAGCGTATATATTAATTTTGATCACCCAGTATACAGTCGACACTTTGGCAGCAGATATAAAAGAAGTACATGAGCGCGACATGATTGGTGCTTAGGAGTCCTTTCAAGATTTTGCATTGAAATATGAAATGAACTGCTGCCTGAATACGAGCCATAGAGAAGCGGAGTGTGTGAGAAAAACTTTGTACTTTATTTTTTTTACAGGCATACAGTATAATGTCTATTGTTCAATATGTATAAATAAAGTGAAATTAAATTGTTTATACGTGTGTAGTCTCGTGGAGCATGCGGTTTATGGCGAGAACTCGTTCATGCTCTTGGAGATAGATGTATGAGCAATACTTTCCTCGTATTGCACTGCGTATACGCTGATATCGAACGTCATGTGGTATCGATAAACGAGCTGTTTGCTACTTTCCCCACGAACATAATTTTACCAAGATTATAAAACGAACTAGACGTGCCCGGCACATGCAAGATACGAACAGTTTATCAGCTTACACGTTATAAGCCTCTCTGCTCTTAAAACGATACGGCATGGCTTCATGCGTGTACCTGGTCAAGAAGTCCAGTTTAGGCGATTTGCGATTGCTCCGAGGTCATGTGCATGCACTTGCACTAAGTAGCGAACGGAGATTTATTTTAGCGTGTCTCGTCCGCATGCATCCCGTCCTATCGCTTCTACCATCCATTCTGCCGGCTGCACGCACCGGCTTACCTTATATATATATTGCAGTACGCGATAGGAGAAAGAGCCGCGCCAGTGCTTCTTGCGATATGTGACAACCTTTATAACCACTGCATGAAAGGAAGGTATACGCTAACGTGACCGCTCGTTTCATGGATGAAGCAAACGAGAAGGCGGGCTTTTTTTTTTTTCGCTTTTCTGCCAGGAAGCGCTTCCCGAACAGCTTTCCCGGCAAATTAATGAACCCCAGATCGAAAGCAGCGCGCGTGTCGCTGCCTTATATGAGCGATTCTCTCGGCAGCTGTACGACGGCCAGCCTTGTTAGGCATCGCAGAGTTACAGGCGCATACGTACAAGAGGCAGGCCGAAACATTGGCCAAGCACCGCCCTTCACTTTACCCTCTGACACGGGCAGTGTAAGAGACGCGCGGTTTCCCCAATCGACCCGGTGTTTGCGGGAGTTCGCCCCCGGCGCGCCCATAGCTCGCGGACTCTCGCTAATGACGACTAGCGCGCGCCGTATCAGCGGTCGGCAAGCAGAGCCGCGCGATAGGCATCTGTCGCCCCCTATACGACAGGGTCCTTCGATCGAGCGGTACACGCACGCTTGGCGCGCCACCGCGGTGGGCAGGTCGGGACCCGGCCTCTGCCCCTCCATTAGCGCCACTCTCCGTGGTACTGCAGTGGGCCGAGACTCCGCGCAGAGCCCGAATGTGCACCGCGCTTGTTCTCCGACTGTGCGTGCGTGGTGCTTGGACGTGCGTGATCGGCTGTTGCTGCTGCCTCGGGCAAGCGTGCACGCCGTCGTTCATGTTGTGTGCCACTTGGCGCGTGCTATTCGGTCTGCGCCGTCCCCGACGAGATATATTCTATCGACCGACGGAGACGCGCGCGCCAGAGCACTCACACTCGCGCGCGTGCGGATATCGAACGCACGAACCTCTTCTGATGATCGAATTAAGGGCCGCGGAAACTGGAGAGGAGAGACGTCGTCGAAGTGGGGGAGAGGGGCGTGGCAGGGCGACGCAGCGCTTGATGGTGCGTAGACGCTAAATTGGACGCCCGCCGCGAAGTTTGCGTGAGTACGAAGAAACCCCGTTGCTGTGGTGCTCCTGGGGGCACTTTGGAGTCGTTTCCACAAAAAAAAAAAAAAAAAAAAACTTTTTGCAAAATGATATCTCGGTTTTCCGGAACTTGGTGGTGCTTGGACGTCCGACGATCGAGACAATAGTATATGTATATTTCTTACAAAAATAAACAAACAATAAAAAGTGGCGCAGCCGTGAAGAGCGGCGGCTCTGGCATCTCGATGATGAGCTTGCGCGAATGAGGAGCAGCAGGTTGAGCAAAAGGCGAGCTCATGGCAATGATAGTGCGAAGTTTCTAGATTTCTTCCTATATATATATATATATATATATATATATATATATATATATATATATATATATATATATATATATATATATATATATATTTCTTCCTATATATATATATATATATATATATATATATATATATATATATATTCTCTTGACGCCTTGACAGCTCAGCCACAACAGGGCCAGTCTGTTACTTCCCTCTCCTTTGTTCCCGGGATAAATCCTGACCTTTCTGCTTCTCAACGTGAGGCGTTGCTAAATTTGCTAACGAAACACCAGGCCTCCTTCGACACCAATGCTTCGGCAATAGGACAGACCACAGTTGCGCATCATCGCATCGACACTGACGCTCAGACTGTTGTACGCCGTCGTCCCTACCGAGTCTCCTTGGCCGAGCGCAAAATCATCGAGGAGAACGAGACCGACATGCTAAAAAGAAACATCATACGACCCTCTACCAGTTCTTGGTCATCACCCGTTGTGTTGGTACAAAAGAAGGATGGATCGGTACGATTTTGTGTTGACTACCGCGTGCTCAACAATATTAACCGAAAGGATGTATATCCGATGCCCCGTATAGATGATGCACTTGACTCATTGCAAGGCGCCCAATACTTCTCCAGCCTTGACCTTCGGTCCGGATAATGCCAAATACCAATGGACGAAGCAGACAAAGAAAAGACCGTCTTTTCTACGCCGGACGGTCTTTACGAGTTTAACGTAATTCCATTCGGCCTATGTAATGCTCCCGCCATATTTGAAAGGATGATCGACACTGTTCTTCGTGGCCTCAAGCGGAAAACTTGTCTATGCTACCTCGATGATATCGTCGTGTTTTCTTCCACTTTTGCTGATCATCTGCAACGCCTAGATCAAGTGCTCACATGTCTCTCCAATGCTGGACTTCAATTAAACACAAATAAATGCCATTTCGGCTACAAAGCTGTAAAAGTTCTGGGACATCTCGTTAGTGAAGATGGCATCCAGCCCGATCCGGGCAAAATTTCCGCAGTCCTCAAACTTTTCGCGACCCTTTCGTTCCAAAGAACTACGCAGTTTCCTTGGACTCGCATCGTACTTTCGCCAATGATGAAGAGGAACGAAACGAAGACTGATGATGGTTATTGACAGATGAGGAAGATGAAGTGTCCAATGAAATCTTACAATATATATATATATATATATATATATATATATATATATATATATATAAGGCAAAGAAGTGTGTACATAAGGGCTCGTTTTTCCGTGTTTTGACACAATATTAATGAGATCTAACAGACAATAATGCCAAGGAATGTATAGGGGAAGTTATTAGAACAAACGGAATGTAAATAAGAAGAAAGAAAAGAGGGTGAAAAAATAACCAGCCGTGAGCAGGAATCGAACCTACGACCTTCGAATAACGCGTGCGTTATTCTCTTTTCTTTCTTCTTATTTACATTCCATTTGTTCTAATAACTTCCCTTGTACATTCCTTGGCATTATTGTCTGTTAGATCTCATATATATATATATATATATATATATATATATATATATATATATATATATATATATATATATATATATATATATATATATATATATATGCATGCCACGGCGTTTCTCATAATCATATGGTGGTTTTGGGACGTTAAGCCCCACATATCAATCAATCGATTATCCGAAAATATGCAACATGTTAATAACTTCAGCTAAAGTTGGCTCTGCCGTTAGCATGCGAATAAATAAATAAATAAACAAATAAATAAGTCTACCAAGTCAGTTTTATTACTCCACTATATATGGATGCACAATTTTAAGTGGGCGGCTGCTGCATACAATGTGAACCTCGCTTGTCTAATTCGTCAGTTTTAGCGCATTTATTACGAAAATTCTCGGCATTTTTAATCCAGCCTAGGAGTTTCACTCGCTCCTTACCTTGCTCCTTAAACCTTTCTTATAGTTTGTGAAACAAATCATGAAGTTATCAGCACCGAGTCTCCGTCACAGAGGCAAGCAAACCTTCTTATTACCTTATTACGCCTCCAAAGGGCTTCCATAAAAAATGGCAAATAACTTTACGGTAGCGATAAGCACGCGTGTATATGCCACAATTTGAGCTGCTCTTCAGTCAATAGCGAACGGTGTAGTCGTCTGCCGACGGTTTCGCAGCCTTGGTGATTAGTAAGGAACAAATTGAAAGCACGTTTTAATGCCTGCCTGCTGATGTAACAGCAGCTTGTCAACAGGCGTCGCTCGGTTGCTGCGATGCTATGGACAGGAATCGAAGCGCCACTTGTCTATACATATGCGCGGCTCTGACTCGGTGCACGCGTTCGAGCACACATGAGCGCGCACAGCTGCGCGCGTAACTGTTGCTGGCGCCCGCGCTCCACTCACCGGTAGAGTGACAGATTATTAAGAATAAAATAACGCAGCGCAAACGATCAAAGACCACGCAGGTCGTGCCTTGAGAGCACGCGAGCGGAATGAGTGGCGCTCGTGAGCGACTTGCGCAGTCAGGAACGGGACTGTATATGGTTTGGCTTTCTAGTAGGGGAGTATATACGAGGTCGGTCTGCTGCCACAAGTGCATGGTGCCTCTGTGAGGTGTCTGTAAGCGTGGCTATTTGAAGCTTCGTGATTGTGTGAGTGTATGTGTGTGTGTGTGCGCGCGCGCACGCGCGTGTGTGTGTGTGTGTGTGTGTGTGTGTGTGTGTGTGTGTGTGTGTGTGTGTGCGTGTGTGTGTGTGTGTGTGTGTGCGTGTGTGTGTGTGTGTGTGTGTGTGTGTGTGTCTGTGTGTGTGGTTGGTGGTTGTGTTTGTAAACGTGTGAAGCAGAGGAGATGGTTTTGAAGCCCAACCTCCAATCTTACAAGATGGTTGGCTGTCTCAAAACGGCTTGCTTTGTAGTAATGACACTTCCCCAAATAGTTAGTTGACCAAGAATGTTGAGTTCCCGGAACTATAATTATCTTGCGTTAATTGACTGTGGTTTTTGTGGGAATATCTGTCCGCGGGAATTACCGAACAAGTTCGCGTTAGTATTCGTCATGTGCTATGTTTATCTGCTTGTGTATACTAATGTGTGTCAGAGTAAGCACTCAAGTTTTTTTTTTGCTTGTGTGCGTTAACGTTTATGTTCACGTGCATCCGATATAAGTTTTTTTTAAAGAGTGTCTGTCTTTGCGTGCATTAGTCGACTGTATACATCTATGCGATTGTGTTCTGCGAGTACGTGCCTGCCAACATTCTCAAGGAAAATCCCAAGCTGGGTTACTCAGTTCCGACAAAATTAAAATATGAGTAATGTGAATATGAAATATAAAATATGAATATGAATAAAACTATGTGTCTTACGTACAAACTTGAGTAAGCAATTATCAGGTGCGCCCAAAAAAGGAGAATGGTTCTGGTAAAAATCTCTGTAATCCACCAACATCCGCTGCACCATGCTCCAAGTCCTACTTAACGCGCTCGATGTGCCATCGCAGTATATTGTTGCGGGTTATAAAATACAGGGGGTTTATTTAGGAACAGGGAGAGTATAGAACTGCACAGAGACGCTCTCAAAAGAGGGCCGCTAAGATTGTCGTCTTTTTAATTTCACTCACCTGCACTGCGCCTCTCGAGCAAATCCACGATCTTCAATGTAGTCGCTATCTCGCAGCTAGACGTAGCTATGCACGCGGCAATATAATCATTAAAACGCTAGACAAATAAATACACAACAATTGTATTTCTCTACACTCTTACTCAGGGTATACACTTAATGCGCTATATATAACCCCGCAACTGAATAATAAAAAAAAAAAACGCTGGGTCTTGACTCTAAGTAGAACATTACGCAGGACCCGTTCAAGAGTGTTTACGCCGCACAACAACGCGACTCGTACTGTACTTACGTAACAGCTCTGTGCCTTATAAAGACACGGCAACATGACAATATGCCTTGCAGTAAAGCTATAGTCAACGTTCGATTTTATGCACTCAAGATGGCGCCAGGAGCAATTGTAAGATCATATATACTTCCTTCGTTGCTCTTCTTTTTTATCAATTTTCTTTATTTATTTACCAGACCAAACTGGAAGGTCGCCAAGGCTAAAAGCCGTGAGAACGGCTTGACAAAGGCCCTGGTGACCATCTTCCACCCGCCTTAATCTGATACCTTAGGTGCAACGACCACTTAACTCCGAAGTCAACCCTTCGTCCTGTGCTCCTCGATTGCCCAAAGCCTTCGCGGAAAGTCCGTCACGCCGCTTTTCTTTCTGAGACTGCGTATGTATACGTGCTTATATATTTTTTCGCCTGTACCGCAGCCCCCCCCCCCCCCTTCTCTCTCTCTCTCTCTCTCTCTCTCTCTTTCTCCTGATATGCGGGGTGCGTTATAGGTGTCTATAAGTGTACACAGTTACGTCTCTAGTCGTCACTCACTGTATAGATATGCGCGATTGCGGCGTTTCATTTCACTCTCTCATCCGCGCGATATGAACCGGCATGTCCTCACGAACCGACTCCGAAACTTGGCTCTACTCACAACGTCGTCGCTTCCTTTTATTTTTTTTTCGATTCCCTCTTTATTTCGCCAATTATCGCAGCGGCGGCGTTCGTGCCAGCGCGAATACGTTCCCACGGGAGGCATCTCGAAGTATATTAATCGCCGCATCACCGGCGCTCTTTTTTTTTTTGCCGAGGCTTCCCAGCGCATTCTGGAACAAACATGTTCGGCCATAAAGCTTTTGGAAGAGATCCTTTTTAGATTGCGCGCGCCCGCCCGCTGCTTAGAGACGAACTGCTTCCAAGACCCGACCTGTGCACACTCTCTCGCTTCGGAAGCTTTTCTTCTCATGCACTCCACTCTCTATACCTCAGTGCGAGCTTTATATTCCGCATCGCGAAGGAAGACACTTACGAACAAACGCGCGCATGCCCTATAGACTCCTGCGATCGTGCCCTTCGAACGCACGCACGCTCTCATACGTTCAGGTATGCCAGTGTGCGCACGTACACACGAACACATACACGTGGTGTGTATACCTGACAGCACGCAGTGGCCGTCAACGCAGCAGCGCGTCCTGGGCCGCGCGATATAGTTTAACAAGTTCGGACACAGCAGCAGCGGTGATGAATGCCGGCCGATACGAGACTGGCTGCCGCAACGCCGGGACGCATTTATTACGGCGGAAACCGCGGTTGCGCGTGCTTGAAGCCGAAGTGCCCCCCCCCCCCCCCCCCCCCCCCGTTTTTATCAGCGAATTAAGAGCCGCGCGCCGGTTCAACCACCCGATTCGAGGTGCCTGCCTGCCTGCCTGCCGCCCCTCCGTGTGTGTTCGTTCGTTCGTGCCTGAACTTTGTTTTTTTCCCTCTCTTATACGTGGATATTGAGAGAAAGAGCCGAAAGCGGCGCGCTCTTCGAGATCGAAACCGGTTCGCCCGTGCTGCAGCAGTGCACAAGACGACAGCCCATCGATGGCGCGACACGAAACGACGCGCCACTTCAATGCGATGCGCCATATATGCAGTGTGAGCGGCAGCGCGTGCGTGTATACACCACAGCAACGTCGCCGTACGAAATTGTGGTGTAGCGTGTATAGTTGAGACGCCCTTGTGCACAGCGGGCAATAACCTGAACACGCGAACTAACTGACTTTCTACGTGAACCTCTTTAAAACTTTTGACAATGCAGACAACACGTCCGACCGAAAGAACGGTTAGCCGTGAAATATATCTGACTGCAACGCGACATGCCCGACGCTTTCAAGTATGCATAGCCTTTTTTTTTTTACTCTAAGGTAACGGGGTCGTCGATAGAGCGGCCCTCTCATATACCTGTATGCCACATGCAGGGGTTTCTATATGCGTAAATTCGCACGTTCAATTCTAAGCATTTGCAACCGCATTTCGGCGCGCCACGCAGGTCGTAAAGGCTGCAGCATATCGCTTTCTGCGGCTGCACATCATAGAGCACCAGAGACAATGTTAACCAAAAAAAAATTCAATATTGCGTCCCGCATAGAAACCTACCCTGAAGTTTCAAGAAGTTTTAAAACCCACTGTTTCTCTGGAGAATGTGTTATAGAAAAAAAAGGTAGAGATATGAGCTAGTAATGAGTGTGCCCAAAAGTCAGACTTAGCACTTCGATCTGCTATCTGGAAGAGCGCATCGTTATCTTGGTAGCAGTTGTATATCATCCCTGTGGCGTAAATATTAGAACTAATTTTCTCACCGTGAATATAATAACATGCAAGCAGAGAAATAGCAAAGGTGTTTGGTACGAGTTTGATTGATATGTGGGGTGTAACATCTCAAAACCACCATATGATTATGATCGAGAGACGACGTGTAGTAGAGGGCTCCGGTAATTTCGACCACCTGGGGTTAGTTAACGTGCACCCAAATATGAGCACACGGGCCTACAGCATTTTCGCCTCCATCAAAAATGCAGCCGCCGCAGCCGAGATTCGATCCCGCGGCCTGCGGGTTTGGTTCAGGTGGTATGCATTTTTGTATAAAGAATGTATTCTGTCACTGTCGCGAACCTGCGATGTCTAGACAGTAACGTCTCGCAGAAAGCCAGAGAAAAGAGAATTCGTCATTTCGGTTTATGTATCTGCACAACTAACGACAACAACAAAAAATTGAGAGCGCATTAGGAGTGTTAGCCAAATGGTATAGTTTGCTTTAACCAGTTCTAATTTGGGAGATATAGATGAGATAGAGTACTGAAAAAGGAACGAGTTTGCCACAACAGAAATGAAGGAATCATCGAAGTGTTGTGTCACTACACTACTTCAAATCCATTTGTTCGCATTTAAGTGGGCATCGCTTTTATGACATTGTAACATGAACGTCGTCATTTTATACTTCAGTTCTGCCAGAATTTTGATTCTGATCGTGCATCTATGGGTTGAATATTATCACACGTGTTATTATGTTTAACACGTTTGAGAAACACTAACAATTGTGCTATGACATTACTTAAGATTATTGCAATTTAAAGCAAAGTAAGATAATACTTTACGACCAATAAACAGCATGCTTCGAGTTTTCTCTGACGTCGTGTGCCGCATGTAATTGACTCTGTGCTCGCTATGTCGCTTTGTTATTTTATACGAGTTCTTTAGGTAGACCTTCGTGTACGATATAGCTGTTCCGCACAGTGTTTTTGGTTACTTGAAATGTAGATCACTCGGTGATTTGCACGTAGGTTTGCCAAACATGCGCGCAGCCCAAGTTTTGATGTGTGAGACTATTTGTTTAGTCCGCACATGCGTTTCATGCAAACACAACATCAACAGACAATGATGACGTGCACTGAGTTGCTCCTATTGAACTGTTCTTGCTTCTCTGTTGTGCTGAAAATCCTTCGTACTTATGCACATAAGATACCTAGAATTGTATTCATTCGTTCGTCACCTGTCCGCTGCAGTGCGAATCAGAAAGAGAAAGAAAATTTGATTGTTCAAAAAACCAAAAATGCCGGTTTTAATTGATGTTCGAAGTAGAGACTCAGTAATAAAAAAAATCGCTGCATTTCAAGCTGCTTGAAGATAATTATGGGGCGAAGCTTTCGGAGGTGATTATTGTGATTAAAGTTGAGATATTACTGAGACTGATTGTGGTTGAGATACTTATATATTTTTTTATTCAAAGAGATAGTGCTCAGACCGATTGTGATATAGCGGTGATTCTTCTTTATAGCTGATATGAGGTTCTTAGTTCCGGGTGACGTTTTGACTTCATAATCACAGCTTCATTAGCTATCGCCTCTGGTGTAGAATTTTCTTGTCGGTATTGCCGCCTTGCGTCCGCTTCAAGTTGTCTCAACTGCGCGTCAGCTTGGCGTTTTTCCCGCTTAGCCTTTGCTTCCTTAGCCCTAGTCTGTGGTGTGGAACTTTGTTGTCGCCGTCGCCGCTTTGCATCCGCTTCCTTCTCTTTTGTCTCCGCGGTAGCTTCCCGTCGACGGCGACGCTGATACTCAGCACGTCACGCTTTCCTGCGTTCGTCTTCGTCCATATGAGAGAAGAGAATGTGTGGTACGGAAAGTGGTTATATATATATATATATATATATATATATATATATATATATATATATATATATATATATATAGCGTTGACAGCAGCGCCATCACATCTACAATTAACCACAGCGCCCTCTGTTGCTTATAAGTTGAAGGTTACATGGTGTTAAGGACAGACGAAAGACGGTGGACATCGTGAGGTCTTAAGGAGCTTCGCCCCTTAAACTGCCGACCTGTATGAGTTTCTGATTTTGCGATACGTACCTTAGTAATGACAATCATCGGCGCCGCCCGACGGTGCGCACTAAACGTTGGCGCCGCGAATGGCCGCCGTGGTACCTGTCACCTTCACCACTATATTTCCCTCCTCCTCGCGCTCTCCTCGCTATCACCGTCTTTCATTCTCCCCTGCTCTCCACGTTCACTCT
Source organism: Rhipicephalus microplus (assembly GCF_043290135.1). Classification (NCBI taxonomy): domain Eukaryota; kingdom Metazoa; phylum Arthropoda; class Arachnida; order Ixodida; family Ixodidae; genus Rhipicephalus; species Rhipicephalus microplus. Next base: position 108,790,083 of record NC_134703.1, on the reverse strand, counting down.
CTTTCGTCCTCGTTCACTCTGCCGCTTACGACTACGCCGCTCGAATCGGGAACGGGCGCTCAAAGGCCTGACCCCATGGACGCACCCGTTGCAGCGCTTCAGCGCGAGGCCTTTTGACGCGGCGCCGTGCCCTCTTCCTAGGGAGAAAGAGGGTGCGTGGCTGCACGAAATGCGCACCCTCTCTCTCCATGTGAGAGAGCTCGCGGCGCAGCGTCGTAAAGACACGCTTCAACGGGTACGTGGGGCCAGGCCTTAACCTGGCCTTCCTATTTACAATATACAACGTGGGGCCAGGCCTTCCTATTTACACAAACGTAATCACCGTCACCATCTTTGTTTCATATTCCCTGAAGTATTTTCTTGTGTAAATCACATTAACGTTTGGCTATGTTATCCAAACTGTGTTTCATTTATCGGTCAAACATATTCCTTATTGATGTTGTTGTCTTTTGATTGTTGAAACCTTGTATTCAAATTTAAAGTTTCTTCAGGTATTTTACGTGTCTTACATTAGTGTTTGTTTATGTCCTCTACAGTTTGCTTCATTTGTCGGACACGCATATGCTTTATTGATTTCATTGCCTGCGCAAATTTTTCGCTTATTTATGTTTTCCTGTACATGTTTTGGATGTAGAAACTTATTTATGCTTAATTTCTTATTGACTCTTTACTTTACACTGAGCACTGTGTTATTTTGGTGGGTTTTGGGTTTACAGGGGGCAGGCGCTTTGTCAGGCTTTTATGCCTTTTCGCCGGTCCCCTAGGCAAATTGTACCTTTCTTCTTTTTTTTTTTGCTTTTGCCTGAAATAAACTTCAACGTCAACCGCTGCGTGCTTAAGAGCTTAAGGGCTCACGGATGGACTCACGGACGGATGGATGGACACATAGAAGCACGGATGGAGGGCTGGAAGCACGAACAAACAGACAGACTCAGAGACGGATGAACAGAAGCACGGACGGATGGACGGACAGACGGACGTATGGAAGCATGGACGGACTGACAAACGAACGGAGAAACGCACGGACAGGTAGACGGAAGCACGGACGGATGGACGCATATGGATGGAGGGACAGGCGGACGGGCGTAAGCATGCACGGACAGACTGACGGACGCACAGACGGATGGACGGAAGCACGGATGATTCGCCCCACCCATCATCATTCCTTCCGTGGATGAGCTGTGAGAACCACTAACGCCATCTAATTATATTATTCCCAAGATGAATGAATTGGTGGATTGATATGGCTGTACCCTTTAGATCGGACAGTGGCTAACGCCACCTAGCCATAATACTTAGTGAGCAAAAATTAGATTTATCTTTTTTTATTTCATTTAATTGGGAAGTTAAGTACTGACACTTTGCAGTGAAAGATTTAATTTTCACTCGTGCCTTGATTGTAGGTATTGATCAGGTAATCTACTTCTAGTTATTTCTACCCGCTTAAAATCTATTTTGCCCTCCCTGTCCCTAAGCCCAAATGCTTTGAAAAATTCTGCGCCATCATCCTGAACTATGGGTCATATACACACTATGTCATCTATTGACCAAGTCATGAACTCGAGGGGAATACATACATACGGAGGATGGAACGACCCATGGCCGTGGCGAGTGCGAGGCAAGAAAGAAAGAGAGTGACATCAGCGCACACTGCTAGGGGAGCATGACGTCGACGCGCAGTAGCGGCGGAGCAGCGTTCCACAGGCTATAGTCAAAGAGCTGCTTCGCATCTAATAAATTTAAATTCAGCAAACGATGAAGTTACGGGCATGTTAAACTTATATAACGACATCTCAAACGCATAAGGAAGATCTGTGTTTACCGTGCTTTATATGGAGTGGTTAAGATGTTTGTAAATTAATCTAATGTGATCAGAAAGAAAATAAATAGAAGGAATTGCGCAGGTAAGAGCGACTGAGTGCTCAACGTAACACGGCTAGCCATATTAAAGTACATGAACCCCAATGTGGAACTTATAGTTGAATGTAACATGTGTGGGGATGTCGGTCTTGATCAGGGCCCAAGCCTTTGGGGCCCTGAAGCAGGTACGCACTTGATTCAACATTCTTGAGGCATTGGGCTCGCTGTACTTTTTCCGAAAGCGATAATCTTTCTCCGGATACTTCAACTCAGAAATGTTCGCCTGTCACTCGATTGAGCCACTCGACAAAATTTTACGCAGTTTCTCAAGGCCAAGCCAACTTGAACTGGTTTGTGAACATTGTCGATCAGAAAGCAAATATTACACATATGTGACAACAAACATCAATACGTGAGTATCAGGTGGTGTGTTGCTTTATTATACAGAAGCGCAATTTCGAAGGCCATAATTTTTCTTATACGTTTCGCTGAGAATCCGACGCTATGCAGGAAAAGGTGGGCGTTTCCTACGCTTCACCGAAAATTCGACGCTATACACCAAAAAGCGCTCTGCCGACAATTCGGTGATGCCACCTGCCAGTGCATGCTCTGGTTTCTGCACAAGTGCCTGTTTGCCGACATTACTGCCAGACGGCGTCCATATCTGACGCAGTGCCTCCAGACTATCGTATTGAATACACTTGCAGAGAAGCATGCAGATACGTGGCAAATATTCTAAATCCAGGATGTGTGCAAGGGCTGCCGGCGGTTGCTCTATGAAGAACACCATCTCCATCTCTTGATTCACACAAATTAGTCTGCGCTCGACATTCGATGTTTTTTTTAATGTGCAGCATTTCTTTGCGAACTTCGGTAACTTTGAGCGTATCTATCTATCTATCTATCTATCTATCTATCTATCTATCTATCTATCTATCTATCTAGCCCCTTACGTTTGGGCGCTCTCGTGGTCATCCCTTTAACTTGGCGGGAACCAGAATAGCATGGGAGGGTAAGATGGTTTGACGAATATGACGCACTGGTCAAGACATGAATAATGTCACAATTTCGTCGCGTACGTCGTTAAACACTTCCCGGCAGACAGTGGCACATACCGACGGGCGGGTATGTGCCACTAGTATGCGGGCATGTGCCACAGGTGATTGACATATCTACCCAGGAACGACGAGAACACACATGGACAATTTTAATGCGCGAGCGTTAAGAGATACCCGACATCGGTAACGTCGACCCGACGAATGCAAATTAAATAATAAATGTCAGGGTCCCAGCTGGAATCGAACCCAAGCATTCTGCGTGGCATTGAAGCATTTTACCACAGAGCTACGCCAGGTCTCGGAACTAATTTTCAAATAGACGCTAATCTTCGTGAAACGTCAATAACGGTTGCAGTGCTGCCTACCCAATGTAATAAACAATACACATGTACCCCTTTGATACAGCTGTGACGTTCACTTAACGTCAATTTCGGTTAGTTGCCATGCGCTGAAGTTGATTTATGTAGCAGTGTTCAGGACCAACATCTTCGCGACCATCAGCGCTTCATATCAGCTTCTGGTGTTGCAATGCTAATACGCATGTTCCGGTTAACATCGTTGCGCAAATGCAAACAACTGGTTATATAAACATCTGCAACTCTTCAACATATGTCTGTGCATGCAACATTTGTACATATATTTAGTGTCACTTCAAGACGTGTCACTCAATAAAAAAAAATTGCAACACGGTCACCTTCCCTCCGCATGTACCGCGTAACGTCGATTTCCAGGTACGTGTGATCTGCCGATTTTTTAAAATCAAAATCGACTAATGTGTACAGTGTGTGTATATGTTTGAATGCTAGGCAAGTGCTAATTTAAGGGCTATATTTCATAGTTAGGCACAATAATATTTAGAACTAACAGACAATTGTCTGTTAGTTCTAATGAAATGCAAGGCCGCTGTTTACGCTCTCGTTGCAAGTATGGGATTTAGTTACGCGAATCTGACCCCCGGTCGGCTTAGGCTGCATTTTTCATTTCTCGGTATATGTATTTCGTTACTACAAATATTGACCATTGGTTCTATATGTGTTTCACATAGGTGGCGTGGCCGGTGCTATTCTCCCTTCTCACTTTAATATCAACTATCGAATGCACCTTGTTATTGTCGAACCCATTCTACCACCTTCTAATCTATTAATGTCACACGTATTACTTTCTATTCCACCACATGCCATACCCTACATTTAAGCTATTCATATACTGTTGCGTTTTTTTTGTTATACTTAAAATTTTAGCCCTAAGTTAGAGCAAGCTATGTGAACTGATTGTGCTCTTTTAGCTTTAGAATCAGCAGTACATATTGTCTGTCACAATTTCTATAGAAATTACTTCAAGCCATTCATAAATGCTTTGAAGTATGCGCTGCAACCCGTCCTTGTTGTTCGGTGAACTTCGTTTTCATAAGATGCGCTGTCAGTAATTAACCCAAACTAATACTGTCGCAAACTGCGGATTCTAAAGGCACGGCGGCTGATTGTGAACTGTCGTTAACTATCTGAGACAAGTTGTGTGTTATAGACATTTGCTATTTGTACTTGAAGTGCGTATACCTGTCCATACATCAGGCAGGCACAGCGACTTGCAATACGACCTCGACACAAATATATGGTATGTCAGCTGCACGCGCGAAGGCGCATAAAAAGCAGGCACTCTTGCACAAAGATGCAGAGAAAAAAAAAAAGAAAGCATGAACCTTCATAATATTATCGTATTCGGAGCGCCGCCTCACGCGTCACTTATTTTTGTCTCCCGTTCATATGTCTATATAAAACTGGCATTTTTCTGTCGCGCATATATCACGAAATACACGAAAGCTCTCGAAAAATGAGGCGTGTATGGTGATGCATCGGTTCTTCTTTCTCGAGCCATTGTCCCCGCAACGGCCTTTCTGCAGCTCCAGCGCGCAATCACATGCAAGTGCTCGTAGCGGCCATCAATAACGCCAGCTCCCCCGATTGCATTGTCTCGGGCCCCGGGCGCACGCCCCTAGTTTTGAATACCGATGTGTATGCGACTTTACGGAAGCGAGTCACATCGCATGAACCCTTATTTCACTGGCCATGTGGTGCATGTGCATGAAACTGAAAGGCGGCGCACCGCCTTTCAGTTTCATGCACATACAAGCGGGAGGGGGGGGGTTATATAACGAAACGAAACAAAAACTATAGCAAAATGAGGAGCGTACATCAAGACGCGTACAGCCAGAGTGGGCCATCAACGCTGTTGCTATGCGCGTGCTTTTTGCAGAAAAAGAACCATCAACTTCACGTTCACATGCATGGTGCCACGTTTCACGTCCGAATATATGAAGTCGCTCCCGGATAAGTTCGGACGTGTGTTGTGCGTCGAATAAAGCATTCGCATAAAAGACGCAGGCGACGTGATACAGCGGACTTTTTTTGTCTGAATAGATAAATATTTCTGTCACAATTATGTATGTAATCAATGTTATAATCATCGTCGGCCTATCTTATACGTCGGCTGCAGGACACAAGCCTCTCTCGATGATCTTTGATTTTCCCTAACCGGCGTGGGCTGCATGATTTCATTTTTTATGCTAATAGTAAGGGTTCCATGTATCTACTAATATCCTTTGACTCGATCTTCACCGATTTTTGTTACCTTCCCGTGCACGTGCCACGCCATCGTCAAAACGCATCAAAATCCCTTCAGCTTCGGTAAACGCGATGTCAGCTGAATGTCGAGGAAACGGCTAAAAATAGCGACATTAACAATATGCGGGGTTTTACGTTGAAAAACAACGGTGTGATTCAGAGACACCGTAGGGGTGCCCGCTTCGAAAACTTCGACCATGTCGTGTTTTTTACCGTGCATCGACATCGACATCATGCGCCGACTTGATACACTGGCTTCTGGCATTTCGCCTTCATCGAAATGTGTCCTAGGCGGCTGGCATCGAACCTGCAACCTTCGGCGGTCAGCAGCCGAGCACCACCAGGGCTATGCCGCGGTGGACGCAGAGTATTTAACGAACTTGTGCGTATTTCATATATGACGATGAATTGTGAAAATTCGGACAAAACCCCGAAAACTGCTTTGGCTTAGCTCGGTGTAGCTCAAGTGAGGATGCTTGGATGTGTTGCCACGAGATATGGAAAGAAGACAGCGCAAAACGACTGAACACTTTAAAAAGGAAGACAGAAACAACTATACAGTTGTTGTATAGGTCAGCGCATGCGCTGACTTATACAACAAAGGTTTGTTCGTTAACAGCGCGCAACATATACTTGCGGTGTCCAAAAAGGAAGCATAAAAGGAACATAGAAATAACAAATACACATTATATAAACAACCATCAAGCGTCATCACGACAAACCGTTCACATTGTGCGTATACAAACACCTGAAAGATAGCCAATTTCATTGCCCGACAAGGCAACATAAATTAGCGCTGTTGTGTGTTCTTTTTTCTGGGTCCGTCTTTTGGCGCTGTTTTTTGTCCGCTTATACATGTTATTAGCAAAGGCCGTCCGCTAATGACTTATGAATGAAGACAGCTTAGGCAATTAGGATCTTGTTTCACCCCACAATATCCTTTGAGATCTACTTACAAGCCCAACATTTTTAAGCATTGTCGCGTGAAAATATGCCGGCAGCGGAAAAATTATTACAGTCGCACACAGTGTAAACAAGCGCACACCTTAAACTCTAATAATCAAAGAAAGAGACACGAGCAGAAGGGCCCTTCTTTTTTCGGTATCGTGACGTGAGGGAATGAAAAACCTGTTTCAAACTAATTATTCTTCTCATGCGTACATTTAGAATTTAGTGCCTGATCTTCTCCTGGGTTCACTTGCGTCCTATCACGTGATTAACTTAAAATGAAAACAAAATGCCTTGATATTGATTTAATTTTTGTTCTCTCTGCTCTCTGTAAACTCCTTCTCCTTGTTTGATTGGTTGTGTCGGTGGGAATATATCTACCGCGCAGCTATTGCTGGTTGTTAAGTATTGAAAAGAAAGCATAGGAGGGTGAACAAACGGCGTAAACTGACCTGTCACGCCAGTCGCTTTGTACCCTGTCATTTATATCATGCGGTATACGGCCATGGAATTCTATTTCAAGGGCCTGTTGTAGTTACATTAAAGCTGTTAACCATTTCGCTTAAACGAAATGATACTACGGACGTTAAAGCATGCATTTATTTATTTTTTTTTCAGATTAATATAAGCGTACAAACTACATTTGCTTTCATATTAGGACACGTATAGCACGTACACCTGCATCCATGCGGAGTCCGTCAATGTGCATTCTTTGATTAAAAAAAAAACAGCGTTGCCGATGTGTATACAACGCATATAGGGAGCATATATGCATTCCCAGTTATAGTCTTAAGGGGAACTAAAGCGAAACAGTGACTGGATTTAGATAGGCGAACTGCACTCTGAGAACTTCCATGCTATACGTTTCACTATCGTAAGTTCATTATTAACGGAAAAAATCGAGGTCCAAGTTTCCTGTTTTGAATTTTTTTCCAAAATCTCCGCACGTAACGTCGAAAATTTCACAATTTTTTTGTCATGTCTTCGCGAGAATGCCTCGATGAAGCTTATCTGAAGCTTGGTATGCTAGGTCTCTGACACCCACAGAAAACAATGTGTGTCATGTTTATCAATTAGAAGCTACTTGGGACCCCGTAAATGCCTTCAAAATCTATGAAGTCGCGGGGTTTCGTGTGGGGATCTCAAGCTGGTGTCTCCACCCGTATTTCCTTATCGCGCGGCGTGTCGCGGTAAGAGCGGTGTTTTCGGGATAGTGAAATTGTAATTTACGAACATGCGAAAAAATCGTTTTGCTCTTTATCGTGCCCCTTTAAAACAGACTCCCTGGACCGATACAGTAGAATTCGCGTATGAACTGCGAGAAATAATACATAACCGCGCACAGCACTCCTCCTGAGTGGAGCACGAGCATTTTCGGGTGTGTGCGTTTTTATTACTATTAATGGACTGCCGAGACCAAGGGAAAGTGGGGACGAAGTCTTTTGTCATGCGTTTGGACAATGGATTCCAGATTACCCGCTCAATAATGTTTCGGGGATCATTCTATGCAAAGAAGATATTTACCATGGTCTTCCATGTACGACAACCTTCATGCTGCAATGATGATTAGGATTACGATGATAACGACGACTATCTTTTCCCGTTCTCACGTGTAGTGTATACCGAAAAGTGAACATGGTATAGTAAGATCCCTGCAGTTTCTGCATTTTCTTTCTCTGAGACCAATAAGCTGCTCAAGCTTAGTCAAACCGCGTTTCTTTGATTTAATTTAATGGCCCAGGATATCTCTGTTTCATGTTATACTGATCGTGGATTATAAATTAAATTTTATTTGGATTTTCTGAATTTGTTCGTGCTAGACGTACACGATGCTAAGAGGCACACCATATATAGTGAAAGGGTTCGAAAACTTCGACCTGATAGCTTGTTTAACGAGGTGCTGAATATATTAGGTACACTGGCTTGAAAAATTTACACTCTTAATCAAGTCTTGTTTAACGGGCTGGATATAGCCTGCAGGAAACCGAAGGTTTCTCACTTGGTTTTTGGATATAGCCCACATTTAACAATGACATGATTAACAGCTAACGCAGACCACTCTCAAGCAATGATTTCTCTTTTTAGGGGCGAAGCTCCTTATGGCGCGGCTTGTGCGTCCCTCGTAGTACGTAACCACCAGTGGCACATACCCGAAATAGGTATAACATTTAATCTCCAAGGTGGTGCCGGTGAGAGATTTCTTCTGTGCGTTGTTTAACAATAAAAAATAGTGCTCAATGTACATGCCAATGGCTGCTAATGGGGAATGAGAGACAGGAGCATTCGGCTTTTAGTCAACGCGCACGCTGCGATCCCCATTAGCAGCCATTGGCATGTTTATTGAGCACTATCGGACAAGAAAGGGATGCTACATTATACTCGCTGGGTGTAACCTCCTTAGTTTTAGAAAGGTTTAGCGAGCGTTGAGCCGCAGGGCCATGAATACAATGAACTAGTATATACCATGAATGAATTCGAGGTGGTTAAAGGGGGGAAGCAGATACGAAGCGCAAGCCGTAAGAAATTAAAAGTTGAATCCTCCTGTCTCTCATTTCACATTAGCAGCCACTGGCATGTACATTGAGCACTATATCTGACAGGAAAAGGTTGCTACGTTATACTCGCTGGGCGTAACCTCCTTGGTTTTAGAAAGGTTTAGCGAGCATTGGGCCGCGGTGCCATGAATACAGTGAACTAGTATATACCATGAACTCAAGGTGGTTGAAGGTGGCAAGTAGACCCGAAGCGCAAGCCGTAAGAAAGTGTGCGTGTGCCACCTTTCGTTTAGTCCTTGGAATGTCCACTGAATGGCGGTGCTTCTATATGGGGAATATATGATAAAAAGATGCGAGATGGTGGGACTTGGAGTGTTGAATAGATGGACGAACGGACACACAGACAGATGCATGGATGGACGCATGAACGGACGCAGGGGTGGATGCATGAACGAACAGACGCATGGACGGTCACATAGACGGACGCATGGGCGGACGAATGCTTCGCCCCACTCTCCATCATTCACTCCGTGGATATGCTGCCATTTTTTGTGTCTTTGTTTTGTTATTTCAGGCCAACAATCTATAATGGTTGCTTTTGAACAACTCTTAACACAGCTCAAATGCAGCACGAACACTCGAACAGCAAAGGACAACTCATTCGTTTATTTTTTACTCCTATAAAGGAAAAAAAAAACAAGGGGCACACCTGCAGTGGCACCACATCTCTGTGTTCATATTCATGAGCCGCCCCGCCGCGGTGGTCTATATAGTGGCTAAGGTACTCGGCTGCTGACCCGCAGGTCGCGGGTTCGAATCCATGCTGTGGCGGCTGTATTTCCGATGGAGGCGGAAACGTTGTAGGCCCGTGTGCTCAGATTTGGGTGCACGTTAAAGAACCCCAGGTGGTCGAAATTTCCGGAGCCCTCCACAACGGCGTCTCTCATAATCATATGGTTGTTTTTGGTTAAACCCCACAAATCAATCAATCAATATTCATGAGCCCTTTTTACCAACTATATAAGCCCAGCTATAGATCATTTGCTTTTCATGGTCGCGTTTCATCGGATCTGTGCGTGGCCACCCTGCATAGCGAGCACATACCGATATGTCCGGGTATCCATTGATATACTATAATATGATGCCCTCTTGCTCGAGCTTGATGGTGACAGTTTCTCTTTTTTTTATGTCCTAATGACTCACGAGTCCTCTTAAGCATGGCAAATTTCTAACACTGAAGTGCTGCCTTCGGATCGCAGAATATGACTATACTTGCATGGACGCTCTTGAACGATATATTGTAAAGCGCGGCTCTCATAGCATCTTCAGCGCGGTTTTTGTAGACTTCATTGTACCAACTAATAGATTTTATTGTCGTTTCTGCAACTGGAACAGCAGCTGCCCCCGATGAGCTGCTGGAAGAGACCAACCCATTCATACACATCTGGATTCGGTCCGAGTATGTCTCACTTGTAGAGAAGCCGCCGAACACTGAAATGGGTCGAAATCTCAAGTGCTTTCTAGTGGGTCTACCCAAAAAGAACGCTGCTCGCGCGGAGAGTCCGTGCTTGGCCGTTACTGTCGCCATTGTGTATACTTGCTGTGTGCCGGCTAATAAACGCCATAACACACTTAATAATAGTAGTGTGCAGAATTAAAAAAAACATACATTCGATTCACGTTACGATGCAAACAAATGCACCCAACTGACTATCGCAACTGACTATCGCAGTCTCACTAATATTGTGTTTCGCAGAATTAGGCAAGATCACTAACTTCTAAAGCATCGATGATGGTGGCAAGGAGTTGTATCACGAAATGCTTGTGAGGGGACTGGTTGGAACATACTGCAGGTAAAGGCTGTGCTGCAATGTTGAGGACAAAAAATGGGACTGACACAGGGAAACAGGACCGTGTCAGTCCTGTTGTTCATCCTCAACATTGCAACGCAGCCTTTACCTGCCATATCGTGAAACTTGTAGCGCTCGAAGAAATACGCGGACGAAGGAAGTGCAAGACGGCATGACGGTGTGCGTAAGACGCGACAGGACGAAGCGTATCTTGTCGTCACTTCATTTTCTTTTTCGTTCGTGTCTTTCTTCGTGTGCCGCAAGCTTCACGATGTATCTCGACCAACAAGCCGATTCTTATACACACTGTCGAGAAATTACAATCAGAAAGATTGAGATCACTTAGCAAAACACCGTTTCTAACTTTCTATATGTCTATGAAGTATCCGCGTTTTTCTGCTTCCTGAATATGCCCGCGACATACAGGAAAAAATTCGGCAGATCGCACATATCTCTTGGGAATCGATTTTATGCGAAGCATGTGAATGGAAGGTGAATGTGTTTTCTTTATTTATTTTTTAGATTGGGCAAGGCGTTAGGAAGTGGCGTTAAAATATGTAGAAATCCACGCACACACATACGTTAACAACCACGTATGTTTTGTATATTAGCCGTTTTTCACAGTTAAGTAACGACGCTATAGCAGCAATATGAATATTAGTACACCAGAAGCGGTAAGCTGATATGGAGCGCTCATGTTAGCACTGTGCGCGAGCATGGGAGCCTTGAACACTGCTACATGAATACACTTCAGCGGATGCCACCTAACTATATATACGATAACCCGATATGACGGCTGTATAATATGAGTATACATATCTAATATTCATAAAACTGGATAGCAAGAACTGCAACCACCGGTCTATTTGAAAAGTATATCCCTGGCGTGCCTCTGCGGAATACTTCATTGCCATCCAGAAGGCTAGGGTTCGATTCCTGCTGGAGCACTGATATTATTGTTTACTTCACCGGTCAATGCTGCCTTTGGCTGCTTTTTCATAACGCTCGAGCGTTAAAGTTACGGATGTGTGTTCTTTCTCGCCGTTCCTGGGTATGCATGTATATCACCTGCATGTGGCACATATATATACACGCCCACGGGTATGTGTCGCTGTTTTCTGGAAAGGATTTGACGACGTACGCGACAAGGCTGTGACATCATTCATGTCGTGACCCGCGATTGATTGATTGATTGATTGATTGATTGATTGATTGATTGATATGTGTGGTTTAACGTCCCCAAACCACCATATGATTTTGAGAGACGCCGTAGTGGAGGGCTCCGGAAATTTCGACCACCTGGGGGTCTTTAACGTGCGCCCAAATGTGAGCACACGGGCCTCAGCGTTTTCGCCTCCATCGAAAATGCAGCCACCGCAGCCGGGATCCGATCCCGCGACCTGCGGGTCAGTAGACGAGTACCTTAGCCACTAGACCACCGCAGCGGGGCTGTCGAGCATGACCAGTATTCGTCAAACAATCTTACCCTTTCGCACAAATTTTGGTGTGACCCAAGTTAGAGGGTATATATATATATATATATATATATATATATATATATATATATATATATATATATATATATATATATATATATATATATATATATATATATATATATATATATATATATATATATATATATATATATAGATGCCAAAAGTGCTTACAGCATGCAAAGAAATGCTTTAATTTAAATGCCATGCCACGTGGCATGCCGCATGCAATCTCCCTGGCTCGGAAGAGACGACGATTCTCGACGTACCGGTCCAGTCAGACATTACAGAAGGCGTTGAATGCATTTTTTGCACTCGCAACTTCACTTGAAGAAAGGCTTTGAGGAATGTCGTGCACCTTAAGCCATGAAATTTTTTTATATGTTGTGCATTTTTTCCTATAATTCTTTATTTACCTTTATTCCATTGCCAGAACGGAATGCAATCAGGACTGTTCAATGCACTCGCTTATCTCCCTTTCTATAGAAAAGGAGATGATACAAGTACACAGTCCTATATGAGTAAGTGCTTTGACATTTTCTAATTGCATTGTTCGAGTGCTGTTTATGTGCATGGAACGTTACAACAGCTTCGGCTTATCACGAATGGTTTAGTGAACTGAAATCAAGGTAGAATTACTATAGAACACCATAAATTTACCCTATTCAAGTGTCTTGCTTTGTTCTTGCGATACGAGAAGCCTCTTACCTGAATTAGCCGTCCACGTAACACCGTTAATCTTTTAACGCTTTAGAGAGGTGCATAAGTCCAGTCAGCAAGCATTTTCGGAATAAAAAAAAAAAGCTTTTGTAAACGTATACAAAAGGTGGTTAGGGTGACGTATAGCGGATGTGACTTGACCAGGCATGGGCGTGGGCTGCATTTTGCCTTCTAAGGTTCAAGCCCACGTCACATCGCTGGGGGGGGGGGGGGGGGGGTGAGTGCCTGCTTACTCCTCACCTGGCGTCGCCCACGCTATAATGCCGACGGCTCGACGTCGCCTGGCACCCTTCTTTTTGTTATTCGTAGAGTAAAGTACTATCAGGTATATACCGCTCCCTTCTAAACACACACACACACACACACACACACACACACACACGCACACACACACACACACACACACACACACACACACACACACACACACACACACGCACGCACACACACATTACCGCGTATCTGCGATTTGTTAACGTTCGCTCACTGCATAATATGAGTTATGTAAAGAAAATATAGCGTAACACGTAGCGTATAATAAATCAGGCTCCTTAAAACTAAAAGCCAGTCTTCAGATAAGGGAACACATTGTACGTACAAGAGACGCCCAGTGTCGGCTCTGTTTATAACTTCACTAGTTAAGTTTGCCATGCATGACGCAATAAAGGCTGTGGCCTGTTCTGGTTCTGTTGATTCGGAGTCTTCGCTTACAGTTGCAGACATATAATTCATTTGGAATTAACTACACTGCCAGAAAAAGAAACAGAAAGTGTGTACAGGTATTCGCACTCTTCGCAAATCAATTTATTATTTTTTTACGTCTGGTAGAGCAAGTGGAACCGACGTGCTACGGCTTTAGTAGCAGCCATGTCAAAGGCTACCTGCAAGCGGTCATTCTCGTTTGGTCACTTAATTCCTCATCCAATGTGCAGCACTGAAGACCTGCCGGCAATATAGAGGGTGCCAAGAAGCTCTTAACTTTTGCAGACGCGCCCGAAAAACAAAAAAACCCGTTCTGGCTTCGCGGGCGTTCTCCCAAGTCAAGTCGAGGGAGAAACTTCCTCCGTGTGCCCCTCCTCACCCTCGCGCCCAGAACAAAGGCACAGGCGGGGTTACAATTAAAGCGCGGCTCCGCCCACTGATCGAGCTCACTCCCGATTGGCCGAGACGCTCTTCGGAGGAACCGTTAAGATGGCTCGCCAGAGCGCGCGTGGGAGTGCGTCTCAGTGCGTCTTCAACTTGGATAAGGCGGTCAATCGAGGCGAGGGTTTTTTGAGGGGGAGGAGGACTGGTTCCAAGTTGGCCTTCGTTGCTTCTGCGCACCTTAGTCAGCCAATGCGATATGTTGATACGAACTGCCGGTTGCCTTCATTTTACGTTATTAATATTTTTGTTTTGCCACACTACGGACGGATTGAAAGAGCGGAAGCGCCATTTCTTAAATTTCGACGTGCGTGACAAGAAAAAATGCGTTTTCATGACAATCAGCTGTTTCTTTTCAGGAAAGAGCACCAATATGAAAAACATAAATATTTTTACCTACCTTTGTTTCAGCCGCATGCATTAAGATGTGCTATGTGTGCTAAAGAATCGCCTCTTCTTCGGCAGTGTGCTGCTGTCATGTTTCGAACATTGCAAGCTGAGCCTTAACACCTTTAAAACATGGTAGGTCTTCAGCACCGATGTCATAATGAGCACGTGCGATAATGTACAACTACCATCGCAACAGGCATGTACTGCTGTGCGTGTACTTTTTGGCGATATCGCCGAAGATGACCGTTCGTCATAGCAGAAAGCCTCCACACTGTTGTAAATTAACATTTCTGTTAGTACTATGAGTATCGGTGTCAATACTCGAATAACAGAGCAAGAAAAAAATAAAGACAAGGAATTCGCTGCCACATTTTAATAGGAGGGATTAGCAGATATGAAACAATACCAGTTGCTCGGTGCCACCTATAACTTAAATTAACACCCCATAGGAACGGAGACAATTCTGGTGTGGCATTCATACATTTGTCTTGAATTAACCTGTCTGTACTGTAATTTCTTATTCCCTGTGCAGGCGAAATTGAGTCATCACACATAAGCATGATGTGTGCACATGAAAAATATGGGCTCGTATTGCCAATTAATCAGGAACATTAAACGGTGGGGTGTGACACGTTCATAAGAAGGGTTTACGTATCGTCCTCGTGAATGACCACTCAACTTGTTAATTTCGATCATGCGTCATTTCATGAAATTGTCACTCACGAACGTAAATCGCTGCTCAATTGCAATCCCAATACTGAAACTCTTGTATGTCCCTGCGAGGCACCATGACTGTCTTAAAAAAAATTGAAATCAATTACTGCTGTCACAGAGAGCAAACGCCTCGCTTTTGCCAGTGACATAAATAGTAATCGCACATCAGCGCACGACAGATGCAGGAAAAACGGGAGGGCGGGGGAGGCAGCTCGTGAGAAAGGGTGAGTGAAAGGCGTTGACTCACCCGCGCTTCGTTCAAGCCGCCGGCGTCGAGTCGACGTCTGGTGACGCGTCGTGACGCAGATGCCAAAAACCGCCGACGGGCTAGCAGCCGGCGTCGACGTGCCTTCTTCACTGGCTGCTGACGCCGAAAAAGCGCGGGCGAGCGCGCGCGCGTCTGGTCAAAAAGGCGAGCACGCTAGCGACTGGCCGCGCCAAAAGGTGCGCAGCGCGGGAGCGCGCCTGATCACGCTTGCGGCAGTCGCGCCCATTGGCCCCCCTTGCGCCAATGTGCGCGCGCGTATCGACGCTAGTCGTGGGCGGGGCTTGACCCGAGGGAGGAGCGTGACCGACCGGGAGCGCACGCGCTCGCTCGCGCCGCGCTGTTTTTCTCCTTTGCGCTTTCCCGCGCGCCTTTCGGCCGTGCAAAAAAACTCGCGCTCCGGACTGCGCCGACGCGCGGTGAGAATGCGCGCGCGTGTTGCGCGCTCGCCGGCGTCGGTCCGCGCGCCTCCTCCTCACCCGCGCCATCGCGCGCAACTTCGCTACGCCCTCCTCTCTCGCTCGCCGCTCGCGCTCATCGCGCCATGAGCGGGCGCGCGAGTTGGAGCGCTCCGGAGCGCGCAAGGGTGCGTCCCTTTCCCTTCTCATCTTCCTTCTCACCCTCCGTAAATACGTCTTCCTGCCTCTTCCACGCTGGTGTCCATCTGGGCTCCCCTTATTACACGCATATTTTACTTTTTTCGCTCAACGAACAGTAAAAAGGTACTGCCACGCGTTCCCTGAGTCTCGTGATGCTGACAGAGTGGCGAGAAATACCTTCTTGGAGCATTTTCCCAGGATATCGATCCTCGGGTCACCCCTGCGGCTGTCAAGGATGTTTGTTTGCGTCCACAGTTCGTTCCGTTTATGCGCTGTTTCTTTCACTTTTCCCATTACTGGCTGAAGCTACCGTCTAACGGACCTGTCCACTGCCCCGACCGACTATTGGAGAACGATTGAGGTCGTCAGTAAAGCGATTGATGGGCGCTTTATTCAACGTTAACTAGAAAGTATGCCAATAAGCTTGTCACTCAAACTCGACTTCGCTGCTACGTTACGCTTTGTCAATTCTCTTTTATGTAGTTCGTGCCGGGCCAGCCTTACTGCACGACGTTTGGCATTTTACCTGCGCGGGAATAGAACACTGCGGATCGTTAGAAAATCTTGTTCCTTCCGTCAGAAAAAAACAAAGCGAAAGCAGCGCGTCTTGTCCAATCTGATTATTTCAATAACGAAGCGCACTTTTTGATGTGCTGTTTCAGCAGTTTGCAAACAAATATGTCTGGAATAATCGACATCGTCGTAGTTGTAATCGAAGGTATGACAGAATTACTGAGATTTGATGAGTTATGTTCATCTACCCAATCTATATGCCGAGTTAAAGTTAAGTGAGTGTTTTGTTTCGATTCACTCAATAACCTATATACCAGCTGTAAGAGAAGGCTTCTCCACGCGAAGCCACATATCTTCAGCACCAAGGCTAGCCTTACAGTTAGGACATATCTTGTAGAAACTCATAGAAGAGAAGCAAGTACAAAACAAATTAGCTATAGCTTACTCCATGCTTTGCGTTGCTCCAGGGGTCTTCAAGACGTTGCTGATGCTGAGAAGGTTCCAGGAATTTCCGTGTTTGGGAACAAACACATTGATGAAATCTCAATTTTATTAGCAGTTTAGTCTTGCTCAGCTAGTGACCTCAATTAACTTCATTACGAAGTCAACTTGCAAGTCAATTCCCATGAAATTGTATTCGTTGTGTGTGGACCACTGTATTTGACAATCGAAAACATCTCGAGTTTGGCATAGATCTGTGTCTCCCAACGGCGATCGATTGCAAGTTCAAGAAAAACAAAACAACAACCGTTGACTTGAGGGGTCGAGAAGTTGACACGTTATCCTCCAGGAACAAAACGCGTGCCGCACTCGAACCTCCTCGCAATCCCGAGACCGTATACACGCCTGTATACACATATGGCTCGCCACACTTCACATTGACTAATCCCAGCACGCGTTGTCCACGCCCAAATTCAGGGTCCTCGGATGCCAAGTCGTGTGGAGCGTAATAAGCTCAGTGTACGAGTCCAAGCAATCTCCAATATAGCGCCGTCGCACGCATAAGCTCACGATCCATCCATCGAGGAGACAGCATGGCGCCCTATATGCACCGTCGAGCGAGCAAATCGCCAGATCGAATCGTGTCCGCACAGTCTACTCGATGGCGAAGTGGGCGCGTATAGTCTCATCGCGTGCACTTCGCCGATCGAGTCGGATAGCCCGAACGATTGGCCGCGGGTGTGCACCCGCCGATCTCTTCGGGACGGCATATATACCGTGCATATTGTCTCCAGCGCATGTGTCAAGCGGGCCGATCTAGCCACGGGGAGAACAGACGAAGCCAAGGGCACGGCGCGATATAACCGCGCTCGGTTCGATCGCCGCCGCGTGGGGCGCTCACGCACACACACTCCCGAGCGCGCGAGGCGAGCGATGGATTCGCGGCGATGGATGAGCTCATCCATCACGCTCGGGCCGCGACGCGGCGCAGCCTCTCTCTCCTTCTCAAACCGCGCGCCGTTATTACTATCGCGTTCCTCCTCTCTCTTGCCTGCTCGCCTGTCTCTCCTCTTGTTCTACTCGCGCGGAGTTCTTGCTCTTTCCTTTTTAATCATCGACGTAGGCTTCCGCGTACATAGCGAAGTGAGCCTTTGAGAGACCTTCTCTGCGCGAGCGCGATTGCACCGGGAAACGCCTGTCCAAAGCAGATGGATATTTTTCTGACTCTCTTTTCGTTCTGCGCGTTGTCATTGCCGGAGTTATCATCGAGCGACGCGGCTGATTAAACGGGCGCGCGCGCGTATAGCCACCCCCGCGCGCTCACCGCGGGACGAGCTCGAAGCACGCATGTGTCGTGGGATGCTTATGTGTATGTATACATATACGCCATGGTTGCGGAACCTGTCACGAGAGGCGCTCGAGTAAATTGGCAATCCAAGAATGCTTCTCAGACGACTGCTCCCGATGCGATGTTGTCTCGTATATATCTGTGACTCCCGTAGATGTACACGTACGGTGCCTTTCCTCGGAGGCTGTGGCAATTACGCGTTCCGTGTATGTGCCTACGTGCAGGCCTGATTGCACAGGCCTCAATCGCTTGGGCGACGTGGCTTTGAGAAACGATTGCTCATTGTCGTTGACGTTGTACGTGCATCACTGTATAGATTTCTTTGTTACTTGTTTGCCAGGTATTGACAGTTTAAAACACACTCAGTGCGGGTATACATATAGGTGGCTTTACTAATCCTTACTTACGACTAACGCAGCCACGCGCCAATGCTTGATGCCATAGGTGCACGTTGAATGATCCCAGGTGGTCGAAATTTTCAGATCCTTTCATTACGCCGTCTCTCATAATCATATGGTAGTTTTATAATGTTAAACCCGAAGAATTTTTAATAAGCTTTTTTTATTATTTAAAGCGTCACACGTTTCCAGCATACCCGATGCTTCCTATCTTCATGTATAGACATAATTACGCGCTCGTATCGCCCGAATGGCTTGTATAGAACACGTCACATTACGTAGAACTCGGCTTATTCTGGCATTAATACAGTGCTGTTCTGATGAAATGAAGGCACAATGTATCTTTTATTTGAGTGGGATTTCTTTAGTTCTGACTGGGACTAATTGTATATACGCTTAAAAAGACACTAAAAGGTAAAACAATTTTTCGCGTAATAGTAAAATATACAATTTCACAACGTCTAAAACACCACTCTTACCGCGACACGACACTTACTAAGCGAGAAAACGCGCAAAAGAAAATGTGGGTGATGACGTCACCTTGAGATTACCGTGCCGAACACCATGACGAGAGAAATTCACAAGGCGTCTACTGGGTCCTTCGTAGCTTCCAATAGATAAAAATGAAGTACATTGCAATCTGTGGATGCATGCCATATAGACTTAAACGATGTTTCAGAAAATTTCATCCAATCAATGCCTCTAAAATAACAGGAGAAAATCAAAATTTGCTATGCCATGCATGCATGCTGATTTCCCGCGACATTTATATACGCAACCAAAACCTTGATTTCCTGCCTTATTATTGAACTTATGATGGTGATTCATATGGCTTCAGAGTTCTCAGAGTGCAATTTTCGAATCTATACCAAGTTCCTTTTTAGTGTCCCTTTAAATATACAGTGCGAATATATAGTTTCTCGCCTGCTTTCACTTCCACGAAAATGCACTGAGTGAAGTGCATGGGTTGGCATAAAAATCGATGCGCACTCAGATTCACTCAATAAGTACAGTTGGCTCTAAGAGCTATATGACTCGAACTCACCAAAGGTTTCCTCAACCGGACTCCGACCCCGAGTCAGACTCACTGTACTTTTTCTCGACTGGACTCAAACTCGCCATCATCTTACTCAGCCGGACTCACTCAGACTCGGACTCACAGCTTCACCTGAGTCTGAGTGAGTCGGAGTGAGTGGACTCACGAGGGAGTTCACCGACCTATGGTAAAGTGCATGGAATACGTGGATACAACTCCATGGACTCCACCGAGAACAGGCCACTTTGCTTTGTCAGTTGTGGCTAAGGGTTGTTTTCGCGAAGGCATCTTCCTATTGCATCGGAATAATTAACTACTCTCATCTGGACAATCTCTGATAGCAAGGAGACATCAGAGCACTTCGGAGACTGCGATCGCTGCAATGTATACAGTCACAGTCACTTTGAATAGCCTTGACGAAAGTTCACTATCGCCAATAACCATTTCGAAATGTTCTCTTGAGAAGTCATCTCGAAGGAGGGTGACGAAAGCACTGTTAAAATTCTTGAAGACAACAAATTTGGACCCGTTGCTATTAACGATTAGTAATGTCGCGACTTTAATAACTGGGCTTCGACGTGATCTGTTCCTATCTTTCTACATATATTTTTCAAACTAGATCATTCATTTTCCCAGTCTAAAACAGTTATTTTAGACTCGTTATTCTATAGACTACATTTTTGTCTCTCTCTGTGTCATATTTTTTTCCCCTCAGCCACGGGTTACGCTGTAATCCCAAATTATGTATGTTGTAATGTATACACATGTGAAGGAGCTTTTGTGGCGATTGCACACTTACTAATTTAGTAATTAAAATGTGCTTTTGGTGCTCACGTTGCTATAAGACGTGCTTCCACCTAGGGTCTTTATCGAGTTGCGTTACGGGTGAATGGACACCATCCTGAGGAAAATTAAAAGGCACATTTTTCATTTACATGGTGTGCACTATCAAAGCGTGCACGCACCAAGACAGTCAAGACTAGCACAAAAAAGTATTACAGTGAAATCTGTTATGAGATCAGAACACGGGTCACCCGCAATGCCATAGTTATCCACCGCCGCCGCCACCGGTGTCCGTAACAAGTATCGAACGAAAAAAAAAAAGACTTAGTAAATAAAAAAAACACAATTGACACAATGGGATTTGAACCCAGGTCTGCTGCGTATACCAGCCCAGCATTTGACCACTGAGCCACGCCAGTGCTTTCTTTTTCTTTCTTACGTAGTATTTAATACGTAAGCTTACGTATATACATAGCGTACAACGTGTAAGGTCAATTCGACAAATGTGCAGTGGACGTTATACAAAGCAAATCCCATACAACACAATGTCTAAAGGGGCATTTGAGCAGCGCCCACTTCATGAAGTAAGTATACAAGTCCGGCTGATATTGCAATTGGTCGTAAGTCTTTTAGCTGCACAGACATTTGTACAAAGTGGCATCGTGAAGACACCATTGGTTCCACATGCCTGTCCAACATGCGAGTTTTCCATAAACTGTGCATGCCCACTAACAACAGCATGTCAACTGGGATATCATTGCATTTCGGCGGTGCAAAATAACGGATACCATGATAATTTAAATACAATCGTTTTTTAAACGCCCTCTGCTGGATGTCCTATGCCTTTCTTACAAATAAAGCAATCTTGCATTGTTTCTGGAACTTCACAGAGGCCGAAGTTAATGGAGGACACAAATATACTTTTGGCATTTAACTAGGTATTTTACCAGTATTGATTCTGTATGCACCTTGTAAAAAATGTCTAGGTTATTGGTGAAATAGGCATTTTCGTTACATGTAATATTACGGAATCAGACAATACAATATATAGTGAACGGTAAAGTGGGGCCGGAAATAGCATATCCAATACAGCATAATATAGGTCTTTTCTTGCGCTTGAAAACAAGCATTCATTGGGGAATATGGCTATCAGAAAACGCACTGATTCGTATACTTCACGCATGAACTCTTGCCGATAGGCAGGCGATTCAAATTAGTAGATACCACTAAATTTGGTAAAACATCCACAAAATTTACTTGCAAGAATTTTCGAAGCAGTGGATGAGAACAGTCACGAAAATAACACAGTTATGCCAGTGCTTAGAACTCATTTCTAAACTGGCCTTGCAGGCTTAATGTCCACAAGAGAATTGCGTTAATATGAGTAATAAAGCATTTTACAACATCAAAAGAACAGCCTGGCGTCACACAATGCAAATTGCGTAATAGTGGGTCATCCAATGCTCCAACCCAGTAGACGTACACTGTAAACAAAAATAAGCCGAGATGGGAGAAAATGAATGACTTGTCCTCTAGCGCATGTCCCGATGGTGGTTTTATAAACACCATTTGGAGGGAGTAAAAAAATTTACTCCCCAACAAGAGGGGGTTCTTGAATGGATTTAGGGGAGTTTTCATTTACATCCATCGCGGAACTTTTTCCGGTCAGTATGGGAGCAAATGTTTACATCCACTGAGATAAAAAAGATCTCACGTCCGCAGCCATACCATGCGCAAGCGTAACGTTTATGTAATTACCTTCGAAGCGCATAATATTCATCACAGTACACAAACATACACACAACGTTCACGCAATATTACAACTCTCACACTACCGTTGTCAGAAAGGAAGGGGAGTTGGCACCCGAAAGTGCTGCGTCCCAGAGTACAGATCACTCATCAACCCATCATCATCCAGTTACGTTCACCCTGGTAGGGGGCCCCGCCCCTGGTTAGAGGACGGGTCCTTTTTTGTTTTGGGTGAACGGCCCTTCCCGGACAAGGGTGCTGCATCGTACACAAAGCTCAATTGTCCGTGCATGAACCAAAGACAGACAGACAGACAGACAGACAGACAGACAGACAGACAGACAGACAGACAGGCAGACAGGCAGGCAGGCAGGCAGGCAGGCAGGCAGGGAGGGAGGGAGGGAGGGAGGGAGGGAGGGAACTTTATTGATGTCCTGAGGAACACTACCTCAAGGAGGTAGAGCAGCGGGCAACTCCAACGTCGGAACGGGTATACGCCGAGCCTCACCGCTGCGTCGTGGGCCCTCTGGGCAGCCCAGAGTTGATGTGCAAGTTCTGAGCTCCTGACCGCAGAGCTCCAATCCTTTTCGGTGATTTGCCAAGAATCGCGTGATGAGGGGCACTGCCAGAGCATATGGTCTAACGTAGATACGGCGCCACAATCTGGGCATGTTGGATCAATGCTTTCAATAAACTGGCTGTGGGAATGAAGACTTGGGTACGACCTGATTTGAAGCATGCGGAGGGTAGATGCCTGGGCCCTACAAAGTTGCATATGAGGAAGGGGGAAGATCCTTCTGTCCAGCTGATAATGTTTGGTCATCTCGTTGAAAGTGAGGAGAAAATCCCTAAAGACCATTAGGTTGGAGTCTGAAGGTCCCGAGGCTGCCTAAAACGGTAAGTAAGTTCGCGTGCTCGGGCGTGGGAGATGTCGTTTAGGTTTGCCATGGAGGCCAGGTGTGATCAGAGGTGAGGCGGAAACCAAATTACGACGTGTTCAGAAATATCTCTATGACCTAAGATGCGAACTACTTCAGCCGATACCGATCCAGATGCAAAGGTTCTCACCGCCGCTCGTGAGTCTGTATAGATGTGTTGCCGGGAGTCGTCAAGGAGAACGAGAGCTATGGCTACCTGTTCAGCTTTAGCGGGAGTCGTGTTTCTGATAGACGTGGAGGGAACACAACCTCCATGACCAACTGCAACGACCGATAAGTTGGCTGTCCGACCGTATTGCACCGCATCTATATACGAAGTGTGCAGACTACGGGTTTGCACGAACGCTCTTGAGCAGCGCTTCACCCCTGGCCTTCCGCCTGTTCGCGTTGTGCTGCGGATATACGTTGCGGGGGAACGGAGCGACCATAATGTTGGCCCTTTGCTTCTTAGTGAGAGACTGACTACGTTCCTCTTCTACGGCACTATACCCGAGGATTGTCAGGACGCTCCTTCCTGCAGCCGAGGAGGAGAGCCTGGCCATCTGAGCCGCATGCTGTACCTCGATGATCTCTTTCAGCGTGTTGTGTATATCCAACTGCATGAGGCGTTCCGTACTGGTACCCGAAAGGACCCTGAGCACTCTTTTCATACTCATTCGGATCAGGAGATTAATCTTAATCTTTTCATGACTTAATTAATCTGAATTAATTTTTTCATGACTTTACCAACAGTCCATGCCAGCAACGTAAGTAATGTGGCTTATCAAGACAGCGCGGAATAGCCTTAGTAAATTGTCCTCTCTCAAGCCACCTCTAGAGATGGAGACCCTAAGGATAAGCCGAATCATGCTTGCCGTTTTAGATGTGAGCTTGTTTATGGTCTGTCCATTTGTGCCATTCGCCTCTACAATCATTCCAATTACTCTGATTACTTCTACAGTATAGGGATAATATGACCTGAGCTGGTGCGAAGCACTATATTGATATCCGGAAGGAGTGCCCAGCCTCGAGGCTTTACACACCTTCTATTAGGCCTGTAAAGCAAAAGTTTTGATTTGGTTGGAGAGAGTCGTAGTCGAGTGCCACAAAGAAAAGCTGTGGTGTATTCCACAGCCTGTTGGAATGCATCTTCTACTCTGCCCACACTGCCACCCGTGCACCAGACAGTGATGTCATTGGCGTAAAGGGTATGACATATGCCTTGTATTTGCAAGAGCCTCTTGGAAAGCTCACAGACAGGGATATTGAACAGAAGTTGTGAGACCACCGAACCCTGTGGCGTACCTTTGGAGCCAGGAACGAGGGGTTATGATTTCAGATCTCCTATCCTAATCCTGACCTTTCTGCTTTTGAGGAAAGAGCTGGTGAATGCGTGGAATCTATGCTTCAAGCCAAACCTACAGATGGAGTTGAGAATACGAGTATGGGAGAGATTGTCAAAAGCTTTCTCTAAATCTAGTCCCAAGATTGCCCTGACATATCTCGTTTGAACGTCGATAATCTGGTGTTTAATCAACTTCATGGCATCTTGGGTCAATCATGCCGGTCGACAGCCAATCATGTTGTACGGAAATGAACCAAGGAGGAATTTTTCTTTAATCCTCCTTGGCATGAACACTTCAACGATGCACATTCAGCAGCTCCAGCGATGAACCGAGATACACCGCCGCTATACCGCGTTCGACGTCTAGGCCTCCCTCAGGAGTACGGCATGGTTATACGATCAATGACAGCTGGCGATCACAAAATGCTTGCTGATCTGCAGTTTTCGTCTCGTTATTTTTCCATGCACAGCAATAGGTGTCTGCTATCCACACAGTTTAAGCTATGGAGCGATGGACTTGATCGAAACGAACGAGACGGTTCGCAGTCGTGATTCCTGTTGCTCGCATGCATTGCATGCACGCCGTACGACGGTTCTGTGTGTCTCCACCTCGTTCGGCGCTCGCCTTCGCGTTAGTCATTGCACAGCTGTGGTCGCAAAGCGCAGAAGACTGTTATTCATTCGAGCCGCCTTTATTTTTTGTGAAACACATTCCTTGCCTCACCGGTGTGCGGTGCTTAGCTTGTAGAGCTCGCCATGGCGGCCGGCGTGCAGTACGAGCTCGATACGATGCCGGCTTGATACCGACGGCATAGCGAGGCTTTCTTATACCGCTTAGATGTTGCAGCCGGTGAATTACCGGTGACGATCTGAGAAGCCACCGTCGGCGGTGTCTGCGCAAATTTCACACCGGTTACCGGCCAGCCTGCCGTAGTCAAGCGAAGCCTACTCGGACCACTTCGAAGTTTTAGACGGTGAAACTCCAGGAGCAATCGCTGACGATCGTAACAGCTTACTTTTCTTACCGTTAAAATATTCTTCGAATTTTTTTTTGTAACTCGGCCCTTTGAAGCGAGGCATTCGCGGCGTTTCGTCGAAGAATTGGACCGACGTCCAGCGTGGTCCAACGGTGCAAATACCTTGAAACTTTCACACTAAACACCAATCCTTCGTTACAAATCTTCGCTGCACTGATTATTTCGTTTCCTGCTGGCCGGTTCTCACATGGTCAGCCACACAAAGCCCTACATAGTGTTTCAAACCAACGCGCAAATAGATGCCCGTACATACACACAAACATACACACGCACGCGCATCACGACCAAAAAGGGTTTTTAAACTCCCGTAGGGAGGTTTTAACCACGTTACCTGAAACACCATGGGGAGTTTAAGAAGGTCATAGCGTTCATAAACTCCGTCATTAAGAAGGGGGCGTTTTACGACAACATGTGTCGAGTTAACTCAGTACCAGGGAGTAAATAATTTGGTCAGGACAGTTTTGGGGGCTCATATGCTGGATATACTCCTATCTCGGCTAGTTTTGGTTACAGCTTGTGGATGTCACCCATCATGGGGTTGTTGTTGTTTTCCTCTGCACATGGCTCTTACCCAAAGGAGTGGATTGGCTGATTATAAAGTGAATTTGCCCAATATGTTCTGCGTTGCTTCATTAATAAAAAAACTTTAGTTATTTAATTATAATTTTAAATGCCATTTGCGAATTTGAAGAAAAAGATAAAGAGAAAAATAGTGAGACCACAATTTAGCAAGAAAATCGTTTAGTCACAGTGATTTATTCCTGAACGATGAATAAAACATCCCTGTGGCTAAAACCAAGTGAAGAAGCCCTTCTTGATCATCTATTATGGCGCATACTACTTCACGCTTATTTCTTCATTTTCGTCAGCCACTGCATAAAAAAATGCACAAAATTCCTTATACGTGTGTAGCGGATACTACCTTTTTCCAAGAAAAGACGAAGGAGGACATAGTGAATGCTGGCCTCCTACACAAAATTTATGATTATGACGTATCGGGTGTGCCTGCAGTGTGCCTGCAGCATCCCAATAACTGTTTTGAAAAGGCTCCGAAAGGCCGCTCTTCTAGTTTTCGCTGTGACGGTTCTGCGCGTTTCACGCAGGCCGGGCCCTTTTAAAACTTCCATTTTAGAGTTTTCGTCGCACAGCATCTGCAACTGCATCCAGACCCACCGCTGTGGACATATAGTCGTAAGCAGTCAACATAGCTCACTGGGTCTGTGAAATCTGCCTCCCGCGTGCAGCCTAAATCACAGAAACCATTGTCAGGCTGGGCTGCGTGATACTTCTTTCGTGCTTGTTTACGTGAGCTATACGTGCGACTGACAGAAAACTGACAGTTGTTGCTAGTAATGCAGTATTCCCGTGACGCCATTCTTGTGTTGACACGTCACTGCGAAGATATATATACTCTCTCGATTCCGAACGCCAAATTGCCTCTTTAAGATAGGAATGCTGAAAATATATTCAATGAATCCCCAAGCACTTTTCTTAGTGTTTTATAGACACGCGTGTTTTCATTTATAGCGAAAATGCGAAGGTATTCCGAATTCGGGTCAGTATACTTATTTAGAATTCGGGTCAGTATATCATAGGGTGCAGTGGCTATTTCTAGATGTGCGTATGTGAAATTTAGCCTTATTGTTCATTTCAAACTGGAATAAAAGGGCGTGGATGATGCAACACAAGTGGAAGTTGACAGGATGGGCGCTGTTTCAGTGTCGAATCAAGTAGCATCCCTCGGTCACATTAACCTATTTAAAAATTCTCAACTTAATATGCATATTACTTTATTTAAAACCAACAATGCGATATTATGTGAAACCTCTAGATAATATTTTTGTTGCACCTGCACAATCTTGAACAAAATATAATGCGAGAAAACTAATTATTCGCCCAATAAGGAACATTATACGCCTACTGAAGATATTTTTGTCGCGTTTTGTCTTTTTCAAACACCTCAGCTAAAAAACCTTGTTTCTCTTCAGCCACTTACAAAACTAAGCTTTTGACAGAATGTAGGAAGCAGTGCAGAACTGAAGTATAAATCCTTGTGGTTGTGCACCGATACAGCATACTGGAATGCAAGGCTTCGAAAATTTCAGTGAGCGGAGTTTCAGTCATTTTCAGCGGTTTATTGATTACTAATAACAACTGCACCTTTTTTTTTTTTCGCGCACGACCTTTTCGAACAGTTGCGAAGTTCTTTTTCAAAAGAATTGAACAACAGCTCCGTTTTTTTTCTTTTCGATAAAAAGAAGAAGCGAGAATTGGGGCATGTACGCACTAAAGGTGTGAAGACTGAAAACGTGGTGGAGGGTGTGGCGTTGCTCTCCTCCTCTTCCTATCCGATGCCTTACTATGGAAGGCGTGCTTACCCTTCACTCTTCTTTGTTTTCCTCTTCCTCACTATACTATACTATACTATACTGTACTGTATATCATAATCTACATGGTTATGGTTGCTCTCACTATTCTATCTTTTTTTTGTCTGTTTCTCTCTGGTTTCTTCCTTTCTTTCATATCTTCTCTCTACTTCCATTTTTTTCTTTCTCTCTTTCCGGGCTCGTTCTCTCGCATTCCATCTTTTTCTCTTCTTTTTATTTCTCTCTCTTCCTGTCTTTATGTCTCGCTGCATAATCATTCTCTCGCCCATCAGATTCATTACATCCCCCACCGGACAAATCGGCGCGCGTGTTCTGGGAGTGAATCAGGAGACGAATAAGCGCATGGAGAGAGCGCGTGCCAGTTCATTATAATGATAGTGTTCAGGACACGCTACGTGGCGTAACTAAAGGCTTAAAACCTCTCCCGTTGGACAAACGTTTGTTTTTAGATCGGATCAAGATGGTAGGAAAGTCAACAAGTAGCGTTTTGCCCCGTGTCTCATTTCGCCCCGCGTTACTCTACAGTGTGTGTGTATGGCAACCTCAGCGGGAGGTGTAAAGCGGGTATTCCTTATAGGCGAGGTCAGAGCAAATCTGTTTACCCTCGGGCGACAAGGACACGGAGACACACATTTAAACGCTCTCACTTTCGTGGATATAAGTTCGCAAGCTGAGCTCCCTTTGTTCCTGACTTCTAAGAAAACGCGCTGACTATGTGCGCTGATGAGGTAGGTATGGGTACATCCGCTGTGAGTAAGCGCTGTTCAAGGCGAGTAAGTTTGCTCC
This sequence comes from Rhipicephalus microplus, assembly GCF_043290135.1. NCBI lineage: Eukaryota > Metazoa > Arthropoda > Arachnida > Ixodida > Ixodidae > Rhipicephalus > Rhipicephalus microplus. Next base: position 108,761,184 of record NC_134703.1, on the reverse strand, counting down.
CCTGGCGCTTCTCCAAACAAAGGGAGCACGTTGTAATTGTTGATTCACGCCTCTGTTCCCATAGGCCATTTTCCTCCTTGTTTCGTTTGTGTGATTGTTTCCAGTGCTCACAAAGACTGCCGAAGTGGTGCGGTGGTTTTACGGCGATCGAATAACAAACTCTATGTCATGGGTTAGATTTTGACCCCAGCTGACGAATTTCTATATGGAGCCGAAACGTAATAGGTTCGTGTGCTGTGCTATATCAGGGAGAACACGTCGAAACTTCCGGGGCCCTTCTTGATGATTTGATTGATATGTGGGTGGGGTTTTACGTCCCAAAACCGCCATATGATTATGAGAGACGCCGTAGCGGAGGGCTCCGGAAATTTCGACCACCTGGAGTTCTTTAAAGCGCTCCCAAATCTGAGCACACGGGCCTACAGCATTTCTCCCTCCGTCGGAAATGAAGCCGCTGACGCCGGGATTTGATCCCGCAACCTGCGGGTCACCAGCCAAGTACGTTAGCCAATAGACCACCATGTCGTCCCTTCATGACGTCTTCGCTCATTTTTATATGTGAAATTTGGCACTAAAACGCGTTAATATTATTCTGTTATTGTACAGTGCTCACAAAGTTGCCGATACTGAACAAGTGCAATAATACCAGACCCATTCCGCTTTTATTCTGATCAGAGTGGAGATTTTGTATCTTTAGCTTAGCTTACAGAACTTCAGAATCTATACTAAGAGATGGGATCACCACATATTACGTCAAACGATTAGGTGAAGCGAAGAAATTAAAATAAAAAAATCAAGCATATAGCATTCAATGAACTCGCACCGTTCTACAAAAGACATAACACACACTGACGGGGATGATGATATCTACGTGAACTGCTTTTTTATGCACAAAACAACTTTGATGTTTTATTATTTAATTGACTCTTGTTTTTTTTTCAAACGATGAGCCTTCTTATATGAATAGGTCATGTGCTTTGTAGAATCAATGTGTATAGGTGTTTAACGCTTTTTTCAGCCATCTTGGGTCATTCAGGCCAGAACCTTATTCAAAACCAAAAATGAGACCAAATTCAGCCCACTGACTTAAGACCAACTACGTTGTTTCTTATAATTTTAATAAATCGTGGTTTTGAGGTGTGAAACCACAAATACTATTAGAATACTGCTTCTGAAAAACGTAACCATTGTGGTACGAGTTCCTATGCCACATCACATCTTTGTATTAAGATTGCGCCTCGCTATATCTCTATATACAATGGGCGGACGAATGAAGCCAAATCAGGAGAATAAACAAATGCCCTGTACACAAGCTCAAATTTAGTGCCTTTTAGGAGGCAAGGATATCAGTATGAGCCCGCTGAAGCACTTTACTCTGGGGACAGAACCGTGGAGCATAAGTATACTATATATATACGTGAAGTTCAATCGCCTCAGTTCGCAGGATGTAATAAATTATGTGTGATGGCAAACAACGAGGACCATGCATGGTGTTCACTAAATCATCGGCTTTCATTACGCAGTTTGCGTGAGTGACGCAGCTTTTCCTATATACAATCCTTTTCTATTGAACCACCTAATGGGGGTAACTCGACGCTGCAGGTTCAACACATGCAGTCTCTGAAAATACAGACAGAAAGGCATTTCTATTTTTAAAAAAAATCAGGAAACGTAGAAATAGCTATTTTCCCGCAAATTCAAGATTATTCTGTTATGCAGCAATAAGAGAGAGAAGAAAAATATCATAAAGGTAGGGACGTCCATTAGATTAAGTCCAGTTTGCTACCCTACACGGGGGAGAGAGAATGAGGGAGAAAATAGAGAGGAGATGGACATTGCACATAACACACACACCACACACACAGTTCTGGTTTCACAGGTGGTCGCACAGGGACGTTGTCCTCAAGCATTGTAGAAGGGCTCGTGTGGCTTTCTGGGCTGAAGTACGTGAAGGCCACACTCCCAAGATCTTCTCCAGAGTAAAGGGTCGATCATCCAGCCTCCTTATGGCCCACTGGAGAGTCCGGCGATCTTCTTCAAAGTTGGACAATGGAACAGGACATGGTCGAGAGTTTCTACACAATCGAAGTTATCACAGTTAGGGGAGTCAGCCATGCCAATGAGATGACTCAATGAATTGGTGAATGCTACGCCGACCCACAACCGATACAGCATTGTAGCATCCCGTCGCGAAGTCTTTGATGGCAGCTGTAATTGGGATAATGAAGCGAGTTCCGAATTGGAAGAAAAGCTGGTGGTTTGAGGGGATGAGAAACTGTCGAACAAGGCAATTAAATCACTCAAGTCAGCGCTTATAGACAAGGAATGCTTGTCGTCCCCAAGCCTGCTGTGCCTCGATGAATGCAGGTTTCCTTGCCGAAACATTTGCTCTCTGACTAGGCTGAACATAAATAGAATATGCATTTTCGTATTTCAGTCTGTATATGTACGTTTTGTGTCGTCTCATGTTTCACTCCCATACCATGCAGCCGCGGTAGTTTCGTTACGTGTTGCGTTGCTATGATTGAGAACTCAATTTCTGTTCCCAACTACTGCGTCGCCATTTCGATACGAACGAAGGGAAGAATCGCCCGTGCACCTATACCTATATATAAATGTGCGTTAAGGAACTGCAGGTGGTCAAATTCGAACCAGAGCCCTACACTGCTACGTGCTTGGTAATAATATCGCGATTTCGGCGCGTAAAATCCTAACAATCATTATTGACCAGCTGTACTGACAGTTTGATATTGGGCTTCCTGCTTGGCATGTATAATGAGTTCTCTTCCTGGAATAACTGAACTGTGATCTGCAGTGTTATAAATAAAAAAATTAAACATAATAATTATTACTGGCGGTCGGCCTAGTGATCATCTCATTGAAGCGTGGAAACTTGGGCAAGTTGGTAGGACATAACTGAATGCTCAACATCACCAACGATGTGTACCCGGTTCTTCGGCAATACTGGCTTCTTTGAAGGGACAGCTCGTAGGCTAAGGAGTGTGTGTTGCCACATAAATTCCGTCGTGCTGTCAGCCAAGGCAGATAGCTCACGCCATTTCTTCTTGGCAGTAGAGGGCCTTTCTGAACGTTGTAGCTGCAGATAGAGGCTCTCGCGGCAAAGTCGAGCCTGGCGCAACCATTCTGAACGCAAAATCTTGCAAATGCGAGCACCATGTCCAAGCGAAGGAGTGAAGCCAGCACAAAGGAACGCCACCTCTGCAGGCAAGACCGTGACGCGTATGCAGTAGGCGAAGGACTTAGCTTTGCAAACAGCCAGGGCAATACGACCTATTAAAATACTGGGAGGAACAAAGGAGCCAGAAAAAGAGCCCGTTGTACTAGAAATGAAGTAATGAAGCGTGGAAACTTGGGCAAGCTGGTAGGACATAACTGAATGCCATAACAGCACTCTTTTCTGTCCTTGTTTTTTTCGCTTCCGTAGTTACGAAGTAACTACTTCTAGGTTGCGCTGTTCCTGCATTCAATCATCTCATTGTTTTGGCAAGTACAACTCCTCCTTTTTCCCAGTTGATCAATGTTTGATATGCCTAGAATTTAATGATCATTCTAACATACAGTATTTCTGTCTAACTTTGTCAAATGATCGAAAGCAACGATACGTTTTTGTACCTGCAAACGATTTTCGTCAGTGTTATGCCGATATTACGTATGCCTCTCTTTCACGAAGTATTTATACGTGTGAAACTGCGACAACTTGCGCTTCTATTTTCTTCATGAACTTAGTTTCTGCAAATATAAAAATAGCTATAAAACGAAACACGTACAATAACGTGGCACCTAGTTTCTGCAAGAGATGACGTTCTATATTATTGAGCAATCTAAAGATACAGTCCAGCTAACCGTTTTCATAATAATAGGTTCGCAAAGCAGTTCCTGAAACATTAATCATAGTTTCATCAGTCGTATTGTTTCTTTGCTACTTTGTGGCTAAGTGAACTTTAAACGTGACGGCATTCGTTTTGCAGAAATACCGGCGTCACTATCGGCGTCGTTGGTTGCGAGCAAAAAACCAACATCTCCTCTGTGAACGAAAAATTGAGAGATTCTAATAAATTAGGCAATAAAAAATTTTGATAGGAAGTAAGAATCGCACCCAGGCCGTCTCTGTGGCAAGGCGTTGTTCTATACAGATCCACGTTTTAGCTTGAAACAGTTTAAAAAAGAAAGACGCCTCTGGGCCCCAGGTGTAACGAAGAGAAACTAAGGTGAACGCAATTCGGCACAGTTCTATCCTTTTCATTCTCTGTTCCTGGACTCCCCTTTACGCGCAAGTCACTTGGTCCGTATGATACAGTACAACATGAATACCATGTAGTGCAACGAGTCCTCTTAACGCGTGTAATTCTGCGTGGCAGAATCCTACATTCGAACCTGGTGTCAAAACGTGTAAATTGTACGAAGGGGGCTTTAAAGCTGTCTGTCTAATATAACGTGTGCAGCTGCGCAAGTGCACCTTATGAATGAGTAGAGTGTATTCCACCAATTAGCAAAAGGAATATTCATGGCGTAGTGACCCTTCGCAGCTACACCCAGTAGACATTTTCAGAGAGCTTGAAACTGGAACTCATCAATCCAGAAGAAAGACCAGGTAAATGGGCTGTGTTTTCTGACTCAAAACCAGCGTTACAGTGCCTGATATCAGTTCTCCGACGCGGATGCCACGACCAGTTGACCTACGAAACCGTGAAACTCACCACCTTTTAATACAAAGAGGCCATGACACCGTCTTTCAGTGGTTACCTGGGCATTGTGGTATAGGCGGCAACGATTCTGCAGATCATGCTGCTCGCACGTCACATAAAGAAGCAAACAGCGTTCCGATTCCGCTTTCAAGAGCGGATGCGGCGAGGCAGATTCGTCAACTGGCCCACAGTCTCACACTGACTGAATGGAACACACCTAGCATACGACGTACAAGACTGCACGAGCTCAACCCTTCACTACAACTCCGGCCTCCACCCGGCCTACATCGACGTGCAGCTTCGCTTCTCTATCACCTTTGGCTGGAAGTTGCTTTCACGAAAGCTTATGCCACGTTAATCGGAATTACTGACAGTGCTGCGTGCGATGTTTGCGGCACCGACGAAAGTATCGAACACCTGCTGTGCCATTGTCCTCGATTTGCCTCAGATGGACAAGTACTTGCCAACGCAATGCGGCGACTGGATGATCGGCCTCTTTCTGTGCAGGTGCTATTACAGCAGCGTCCACATGCCTCGACAGCCCACAAGGCAGTGAAAGCCCTGCTGTGTTTCCTGAGAAAGACAGACTTGTGTGAACGCCTCTGAAATGCGGTAGAGTTCTACACGCTGCAGTGAAATGACTGTCAGTCTCTCCTCCACCCTTTTTTTCTTTTCCTTCTCCCCTCTTTCTCGTCTTTCTTGTCCCCTTCCCTAATCTCCCAGTGTAGGGTAGCCAACCGGATGTCTTTTTGGTTAACCTCCCTGCCATCTCCCTTTTGTTGCCTCCTCCTCCTCCTTGAATGAAACGGCCAATGTCAGCACGCGCACAAACATTCCTTTTCATGTGGCATGTTTGAAGCCAATGCACATCGGGTCTGATTAGGCTATCGCATTCTGCTCTTCAAGGCGAAGCTCAAGTGTCCTCCAAGTTTCGAACGCATTATAGGAATGTACGAGGCCTTGTTTCCTTCCAAATCCATCATTCAGCACCGCGGCTCGATATTTCTGTGTCGGTAACAGGTGCCTCCTCAGCGGTATATACGTTTACGAGACGCCCGCGTTTTTCCCGCGGCTGATTGTATAGCAAGTAGGACCTCAGAGGGCGCAGTTTGACCTAGTAATATGCATAACAGCCTTCGTTTGCATGGGAAACAAACGAGGAAAAAAATTATTTTATGGTCCACTGTTTCCTGCTTAGATGTGGCCCTGCCGTCAAGCGTGCAGATGGCAGTGCGGGATCTCGAATGAACCGTGCTAATCATGCACGGTTGGTCGCCCAACCGGCGCTTGATAATTAGAGGCAGGCTGAAATTGCGATTGTCCGAGTGAAACATCGTGGGTGCGGTGACGCTTGACTTCTCTTTCTCGAAAAGGCGAAGGCACACTGATGGTCCGCTTTGAGGGTTTGGTAAAGAATACTTCATTGGTCCGGAACGCTGTAAGGCTGAGGCGCTGTCCTAAAGTTTTATAAGTGAAACATGCAAGAAAGCTCTGTAAATTGAAAACTTTTAAGAGCTACCGCAGCCTTCTATTCCACGAGGTCATCTTTTTTGTGCAAAGGATTTATTTGCTATCTATCTATCTATCTATCTATCTATCTATCTATCTATCTATCTATCTATCTATCTATCTATCTATCTATCTATCTATCTATCTATCTATCTATCTATCTATCTATCTATCTATCTATCTATCTATCTGTCTGTCTGTCTGTCTGTCTGTCTGTCTGTCTGTCTGTCTGTCTGTCTGTCTGTCTGTCTGTCTGTCTGTCTGTCTGTCTGTCTATCTATCTATCTATCTATCTATCTATCTATCTATCTATCTATCTATCTATCTATCTATCTATCTATCTATCTATCTATCTATCTATCTATCTATCTATCTATCTATCTATCTATCTATCTATCTATCTATCTATCTATCTATCTATCTATCTATCTATCTATCTATCTATCTATCTATCTATCTATCTATCTATCTATCTATCTATCTATCTATCTATCTATCTATCTATCTATCTATCTATCTATCTATCTATCTATCTATCTATCTATCTATCTATCTATCTGTCTGTCTGTCTGTCTGTCTGTCTGTCTGTCTGTCTGTCTGTCTGTCTGTCTGTCTGTCTGTCTGTCTGTCTGTCTGTCTGTCTGTCTGTCTGTCTGTCTGTCTGTCTGTCTGTCTGTCTGTCTGTCTGTCTGTCTGTCTGTCTGTCTGTCTGTCTGTCCGTCCGTCCGTCTATCTATCTATCTATCTATCTATCTATCTATCTATCTATCTATCTATCTATCTATCTATCTATCTATCTATCTATCTATCTATCTATCTATCTGTCTGTCTGTCTGTCTGTCTGTCTGTCTGTCTGTCTGTCTGTCTGTCTGTCTGTCTGTCTGTCTGTCTGTCTGTCTGTCTGTCTGTCTGTCTGTCTGTCTGTCTGTCTGTCTGTCTGTCTGTCTGTCTGTCTGTCTGTCTGTCTGTCTGTCTGTCTGTCTGTCTGTCTGTCTGTCTGTCTGTCTGTCTGTCTGTCTGTCTGTCTGTCTGTCTGTCTGTCTGTCTGTCTGTCTGTCTGTCTGTCTGTCTGTCTGTCTGTCTGTCTGTCTGTCTGTCTGTCTGTCCGTCCGTCCGTCCGTCCGTCCGTCCGTCCGTCCGTCCGTCCGTCCGTCCGTCCATCCAGAATTTACAGGCCCACAGGTCAGAAAACACTTCTTACCAGTCACTTGCGGCGTGACCACGCATACCACGGCTGGGGTATGCGGTCATGGGTAATATCTGATTGACAATATATATGATCAACCTAGACTTAGGCATACTCGACCCAATAACGGAAAGAAGTTCCGTGTCACAGAAAATGTAGGGCCAACCCCAGCAGCGTCGTACATAAACGAAAAAATCATGATGGAACCAAGTAATTATAAAGAGAGTGTATGCAGTTGCCTCCATTGAGCTGTAGGAAGTGCAGCGAAATGATTCGCCTGCCCTGTAACGAGGCTCGTGTTCACAGACAATCGCACGCTGGCCTTCCAAACATGTGGCCTGCTCGGTGTCCATGGCGTGAAAGGAGACCTTCCTTTGTAAAGGCACGTTCACACTGAGCACTCCGGCCGCCGAAAGTGCACTGATTCTGATTCGGCGGCGGCCAGATCCGCCGAAACGGCTCTCACCGCGCCGATCGCTCTCGGACAGATTTTTGCAGCGTCTGCCGTCGGATTGGTAACCTCGAACCAATAGGAGCGCTAGTCAAGAAATTTTGAAAAATGGCGGCCAATCCCTACTCACTTGTCATGCCGCAGTGCAAGTAACTAAATGTTGTAACAAACGGGATTTTAACCCACCCTGCACGTACTTCTTGCCCCTATTTCGTAGAAGAGGTAACCGCGCTTGTCGTTAGTGTGAGCGAGCTTGTTGCAGTCTTGCAGAGCAAGACGAACCCACGAACGCCGCTGGCGTCGGCGGTTTTTTCTGCTTTTCATGCATTACAAGACGGATACTTGCCCACAAAGTAAGCAGTAATGCGTCTTCTTGCTCCCAGCGTAGGCGAATCATCGCAGTACAGACCACCTGATAGCCTAGTGCCATTTGCAAGCCGCGAAAAGAACCGGGTGACAGCGCACTTATTCCGCATTTGCCCCATGGTAGACCGGCGCGGGGCACGTCCATTGCGAACGACGCCGCGTTTCCGCGGCATGGAGCATTTCGGTCGCTGTAGAAAGCGGGTCCTTCAGTGTGAACTAGGGGTAAGGCCGTGGCACTCTGTCAACGCCTCCGGTCCTTCCTCCTCAACCTCTTATTTCTCCTCCTTCTCCTGTTTCTCTCTTCATTCCCCTTGCTATGCTATACTATACAATGCAACTCTAGGCTTTCAATATATTTAAATCAAACTTTACTTCGTCCGTAAGTTTTGGTTGTTGCGGAACATGAGGGCTCAAGAAAAAGTGGATCTACTTTCGAAGCTTCGAGCCCCCGTTCCTCCCGCTCTTTGTTTTCATCTTCCTCAACCTCACATATTTGATATCTCACTTCCCTCTCCCATCCATTGCTGTGCTGTACCCTACTCGTGTGCTATGCTGTGCCCTCCCGCTATTTCTCTCATCCTTCCTATCTTCACGAGCCTTTGCTACACCACACTATACCGATATTATATGGCGTACCATGCGCCTGCTTTTCTCTCTCAAATCACTCTTCATCAGTCTCACTATCCTTTCCAACCATTGCCAAATTGTTATATACACGGCTAGGCTATGCTATACCCTCCCCTCAATCTTTGCTTCCCCTCACTCTCTCTTTTGTTTCTCTTCCTTTGCTACACTGCACATACAGGATGTCTCACATAACTTGAGCCAAAAATTTGAAAGTGAAAGGCACTTAAGAGGCAAATGGAACCAAACGCAAACTACTCGCACTAGCCTGCAGGTACTCAGGCTATTTTTATTTCTACCCATACTAATTAATTGATATTTCTTATTTACCCAATTTTTGAATATAGGCTGAAAACCCAGAATATGGACACTGAGATGTAGAGCCCTTTCAAAAACCACAGACTAAATTGTTTCTTGTACGATACGCCTCGCGTGGAAAAAATAACAGCGCGAGACGTATCGTACAGGAAACAATTCAGTCGGTTGTTTCTGAAAGTGCTCTACATATCAGTGTTCATACTTTGGGTTTCCAGCTCATAGTTAGAAAATATGTAATTAAAAGTTAAAACTAATAAGTATGGGCAGAAATAAAAAATAGCCTGAGTATCTACAGGCTAGTCCGAGTAGAACGAGTATGGTTCAATTCGCTACTAAAGTGTCTTTCTTTTTCAAATTCCTGGCTCAAATTATGTGGGACAGGACACCCTGTATACAGTTATTTTTTACTAGGCTGGCTATATTATACTTTACCTTCTTCCTTACTTATTTTATTTCATCCTACTCACTCTCACATCCCCTCTCATCATCCTCCCTTTCTTTCCCGCCTCGGAGTGTGCGGTCACTGGTGATAACTCGCAATCCAAGCCAGTGCCTACATACAGGCCCTGTTCTTTTTAACGCAAAGAGAACTGACTTGTGCCAAAGGGAACGACACGGCAAAGGAGCAGCTGACGCTGTAGCGGAATTGTCTTACTGCATCTTAGAACGTGACATCAGAAACTCTGAGCATATTTTAGCACAGCACACGACTAAGCATATACGGTGTTTTGTAGGTGAAGGCCTCCGAGTAGACGAAGAGTCACTTGCCCGCCTACAGGTATTATAAAGTAGAACGGAAACGTGCTTAAGTTGGCCCAGTGTCGCTCATGTAATATTATTGTGCACGGCTCAGCAAGACACTAGAGGTAATAACTGGGATTCCAACGGTCACCACTGCAGGCGACCACTCATTCTTTCATTTTGATTGAGTGATTCTCATCATTTTAATTTTGCTACACAGTGAGAAATCGGGACACGTTCCGTCAGATTATTGCGGGGGCGCCATCACACGATAACCTGTTCAAACTAGTGAGTGAATGTCTGCAGTAAGCTACAGTACAACGACTGCAAAGCATAGGCAAGCCGAACCCTGACATAAAGCTCTTGAGACTACGTGCTTGTCGACGACGTGCTTACAGGAGTTACAGCGTTCCAAAAGAAGCTCTGATTGAACACTTTATAACCGCTTAGATGCAGCCATCGGGCGGCATACAAAGCAACTTCGTCGAAGAAGCTGGGCCGCATTGTGTAGCTCGTTGCATATGGCGAGCGGTTTTGGGAGTGTATGGCGCATATTGAAGGCTCTCCAACACCTGAGGTCTGCAAGAACCCAACTACAGCACAGCATTGTGCATCACGACTGGATGGTCTCCGAAAATTCTTGCGGAATATTTTCCCAATATTTTCACCTGTCCTATGTCAAAAGACAAGGCCAATCATTTAGTAACAATTTTATATGGACGTCCATACGAGATGGATAAGACAGAATTTTCCCTGGCTGAGCTGCGTCATGCACATAGCCTCTGTTATCGTCGCAATGCCCCAGGCGAAGATATACGTTACGTACCAAGCCTTGCAAAACATTGATGAGGTCTTTCATGAATGTATCCTGGAAGAATGCAGCAAAGTGTGGCAAACGAGTCTGATTCCTGCTGAATGGAAATCGTCTGTGGTGAAGCCAATTTTAAAGCCTGGTCGCCCTGTACAACTCCAGAAGCCATACCGGCCAATATCACTAACTTCTAATGTTATGAAGCTGATGGAACGTATGGTGCTGTTTCGTCTGGACGCCAGAATACAGGAGCTCACTTTCTTCTCTGATGTCACGAGCAGATTTCGTCGCCACCGTTCATCCCTCGACAGCATAGCAGATCTTGTATCATCACTTGAATCTGCTCGAGCAAAGAGACATTCAGCGTATGTCGTATTTCTTGGCATACAGCAAGCGTTTGACTCGGTGCCACATAAGGCGATTATTTGTGCACTGATGAATGGAGGAATTTCAGGTCGTCTGTTACATTTTCTCCGTGATTTTCTATCTGAGCGCAGAATGAAAGCGTGCATTGGAAAAGTACACAGTGAACCTCGCACTGTTAAATGTGGCGTCCTGCAAGGCAGCGTCTTGCCACCGTTTCTCTTTACCAGCGTACTTGCTGGACTTCCGGCCGATTACCAGAAGAATGTGACTTTCCTATAGGCATAGTGATTTATGCTGATCACAGCATTTATGCTGGCCAGTGGTCCGTCACACCATGGTCCACGTCTTCGTAGTATATTGCAACGAGCTCTGAATGCAACTCCAGAATACTTGGCAGAAGTTGGCCTGCAGGTTTCACCTGCGAAGTCAGCTGCGATCGCGCATCATCCAAGGCAACGCGCTCGTCAAAGCCTTAGCAGGCTTTACCTCGGAGACACACCGATACAGTGGGTACACCAACATCACTACCTGGGTGTAATAATCGATGATCGCCTTTCTTGGCGCCCTGCTGTTAAAACTGTGAGGCCAAAATTGCTGTCCCTGTTCAAGTATGTAGCCGCCTTGACTGCTAGGGGTGAGGGCATAGATCAGAAGACCGCACTACAGGTTTACCAATCAGCTGTACTCTCTTGCGGGATGTATGCCTTGCCAGTCTTGAATGTACCGCCTGCTTTAATGTCTCAGCTGGATCTCCGCCTTCTTTAATGTCTCAGGAACGGGATCTCCGAGTACTGTTTGGCTTACCTCGTGAAGCACAATTCATCCCACTACTGACTGAAGCACACCAGTTGCCGCTACGGATGCAAGCCGACCAGAGAGCACTATATCATATTGAGCGTCTGAACCGAGCCCCACATGGCAAGACACTCTTTAACAGGCTGTTACAGCACCCGCTTTCTTGGATGGGTAAAATGGCGGCTTTGTTCAATGAAATTACTGGTGATTCCGGCGAAACTATCGCGTTGCCAACATCGACAGAGCACAGACCATGTGCCTTCACTACCCATCTGTCAATTCCAGAATATACGCAAAAAGTGTGTCCAACCTGTTTCGGAGCTATACCAACTAGCTAACGTGGTTGCTTGGGCGAGTTGGTAAGACATGATAAACATAAAAAGCAGCGCCAATAACGAGGGACAAGAAAAGAAGGAGACAGACAGCGGCACTGTCTGTCTCCTTGTTTTCGTGTCTTCGTCATTGGCGCTGTTTTTTACGTGAATTATACCAACTAGCCTATTCACACTTATTTGAAAACTTCGAATACTATGCAAAAGTATTTACGGACGCTTCTGTACGCAGCGATGGCCTGAGTGCTTCCGCAGCTTTTTTCTGCCCTTCAACCGATATCAGGCGGTTGTTTAAAATACCGCACCCCTCATTGTCGGCGACGGCCGAGCTAGCAGTGATTGATGTCGCCCTTAAGTACGTACAAGAAGGGTTACCAGCATCGAAGGTTGCCATCCTCACCGACTCTCGTGGTGCCCTTAGCAGACTCACCAGCAAGAAGGCCGATAGTCCTATTCTGAGCAGCATCATGGAATCCACTAAACATATTCTGTCACGTGTGGTATGCCTAGCTGCACAGTGGGTACCTTCGCACGTGGGTATTGCGGGTAATGAAGAAGCGGATCACCTTGTTTCGTCATGCAACCATGATGGCTGTGACTGCCCGGGAATTCTACGTATGATGGACAACGCTCGTCTGCTAATACGCCGACACCTCTTAAAGCAGCACCCGGACCAGCGTGTGGCAAATATATCGTTCCCTCCCCGTGTTCGCGGCCGTGGCTTGCCTTGTAGTTCCCGAGCACTGTTGTACAAACTAAAAGTGGGCTCTGTGCTGGTGCGTGGAAGATTACACCGTCAAGGGCGTGTGGACAGCCCGTTGTGCACAGCTTGTGGCTCCTGCGAAACACTTGAGCATCTCGTACTGCACTGTTCAACATTTTCTACGCAGCGGTATTTGCTGATTAGAGAGAGAGAGAGAGAGATAAAGATGCAAAGAAAGGCAGGGAGGTTAACCAGACGCACATCCGATTTGCTACCCTGCACTGGAGAAGGGATAAAGGGGAGAAAAGAGGTTGCAGAGAGATGAGAAGGTACACACAATCACGAGCACACTCGGGGAGCACACATAGTCTACAGGCGGTCGCTCAGGTTTGTTGACTTTAGGTAAATTAGCAGTGCTTTAGTTCCTTTCTGCGCAACTGAGGCAGATGCCCAAGGTCCTAGTATCTTCTGCACACAAAATGGTCCGGGGTCAAGTTGATTCAAAACCATCCGGAGCTGGCATCGCTGTGTGTCGTAGCAAGCGCAGCTGCACAGGACGTGTTCGATGGTCTCTTCAGTTAAGGAATATAAATTCCTAGGACTTAACGGCACGACCCCAGACGACTACCCCTTTCCGAGTGGTATTGGTTCCCGACACGACCAGGGCCACCGAGCTCTCCTTACATTTATGAACCAAATAGACTTGGCCACCCGTTTATAGATGGTCTTTTTTCTTTTTATAATTTTTTATTTATGTTGTATTACTCATCGAAGTCTTCACCTTTTTTTTACTTCCTCATCTTCTTTTCTCTTTCTTCCCTCTAATCTTTGTTTCCTCTGCTTCTTCCCTCCTCCCGAAAGAGTGAGCAGGCGCTGTACCCCTCCAAGTGACAGTTGCCAGCTTGCTTTCTTTCTCTTTCCTCTGTGTTTTTGTGTATGTGTGTATGAAAATCAAATAATAATAAATAATAATAATAATATTGCTAGTGCATTTATACAGGTTGCCTCGGGTAACTTTAGCTAGGATTTAAATATATGCCGACGACCGAATGCATGTTGCTCACTATTGCATTGCATAATTAACAATATCTTGGTTTCTTCTGAATTGCCTCGCTGGGTACATTTAATTAACTTTCGAAGTGACAATGTTTGGCAAACACATCTAATGAGAACGTTGTAGCTCGGTTTGCAAGATGTCAGATGAGACAGTTTCTAACATATATCTATGGATTATCAGTATTTTTCGGACATGCCCGAAAAAAATATCACCACCATATCCTCAAAATTAGAATCCATATCCACTACCATATCAATATCATGACAGTATCAGGTAAGCAGACGCAGCGGTTATCATGAAGTGGCAGCAAAGTGGCAGTGATCATGCCCGCTATGGGGCATGATCACTGCCCTGCCAAATGTTATATACTGGTCATTTGCAGGCGGATCGTTAAAGAACACGGCAATCATGGCGCGCACAGATACGCAAGTGGACATGCCACGCGGCATTTTTATATATTTTATACTTTCATGGGCCTCTTAAGTAATCGGAAAAACAGTACTGCGCAAGAGATAGAAGGTTAGAAACTGTCCAAACTGATTTACATTTTTATAACTAGAATCTTTTGCCAGGCATTGTGGCTTGAAAAGTTAGTGAAATAACCATGCGTAATCAAGCAGTTAAAGGGAACACAAAAATATTGCGACGTATTCTATGCGATAGACAGTACACATTCGGTAGCGTCATTATAGCTTTTGTCAGCACATCTTTTTTTTTAAACTCTGCCTATATAGGGATATCTACAGCTGTATATACACACAGGCACATGTACATACACCCGTGAATAAAAGATGGTTGAACCCTTCGCACAGAAAGAGATTTCTGGCCACACTTCTGGTCACCCGAATCTTCATCTCTAAACACTGAAATGTTTTTTTTAACGCCGATGGATCGTATATACACCTTGTCAGAATTGAATTTTGGCTCGTACTACTGCTTTCATAAATAGTTTTTTTCCCCATGGACTATCGTCGACTGGAACTCCTTACCAATAAGTGCTTTTCAATCCGGATATATTGAAAAACAACTTGAAGCTTTTTTTTTGTCCAGTTTAGTTTCAAATTATCTATGAATATGGCGTGTTGGCAGTGGCCGAGTGAAATATTTGTAGACCTTTGCTGCGTATGTTCATTGTTTATCTGCCTTACACTGCTGGTTAAGAGCTTTGTAAGTCGATAACGATAGTTATAGCGCGAGAACAAGACGACGACACAGAGACAAGAAGGACACGAAACACACGTGTCCTTCTTGCCACTGTGTCGTCGTTTTGTCCTTCTTGTCTCTGTGTCGTCGTTTTGTTCTCGCGCTATAACTATCGTCATGCCATACCAACTAGCCCAAGCTGCCACACCTCTATAAGTCATCTGGTTATGTGACATGACATGTACAACTTTCCATTTTTATGTTTTTGTTGCGCCTCATGCTAGGGCCTAAGTATAGACTTGCAGAACTTCTAAATTAAAAAAAAATTAAAATATGCCATTTGAACCATGCAGTCTGCGGGGGCTTTCTATATTTTCTATATGTCAGATTGTTTAATAATTAGTTAAATTTTAAGAAACAGATTTACGCCTCTCTGCTAATGACTGCGGCAGGTTGGGCAGGTTGGTAAAGATGCATAACTTCGAATTCTTTCGCAAAAATCTGCAGAAAAAAGGAAGAGACGTCGACACCATAAGCACAATGGTGCCTGCGTCTCTCACTTTGGTCTCTGTATTTTTGCGCGAAGGATTCAAAGTTATGCCTCCCATCTATTTGAGTAGTTAGGCCTTTCCACCTCCTCTAGAAGTTTCTGAGTTTTTCATATGTATGTGTACATGCATGGACGTACACATGACAGTCAAACGCACGCGCGACAAATATTCTTGGCAGCAGCCTCTAAATTTGTATAGGGCCACGAGCCTTTGAGCCACTGACCTGGCCTCAGGGAGTCCAACTCTCGCTTCGATAATTGATCTTAAGACTCGGCACACGGAACGTGCTCTGTGAGCGCAATTCGAGTAACGGGGATGTGCATGGGCGTCCTTGACCGCAACGGTGGCGTGCGCCCTGCCAACGTGTCTTTACTATAGGCGCGCGATTACAACAAGGCGCGGAGTGAGGCGATGGGGAGGCAGCTAAGGCTGGGGCGTAGCGCCCACACTGGATAGCCTGTACTGGAAGCCGAGCGCAGGTGTCCTGCGGCAGACGCCCCGTAGTCCCCTTCGGCGAGGCGGGCTCGTGCCGAGCGGATCCACTAACTGGGTAAAGTACGCTTTCTTGCTGCTCCTGGGCAGCACCGCCTGCTCCCCCTGGAGCGATCGTTTCCTGCAGTTTGCGATTGATTGCGACCACTTTGTTACACTGCGCCGACCGGGCGTGCTGCCGGTGGTGTCGTCGCTGTTGTCCTCTTGCAAGCCCAATCTTTCCCTCTTTCGCTCTTTCTTTCATGAGCTGAAACATTGGTCTCGTGGCAGGCGGCACGTGGATGGGCGTCTGCACGCGTACAACGGTCACGTTTCACGGCGATGCCGTTGTTTTCTGTACTCACAGGAAGAGAGAGAGAGAGAAAACAGCAATGTTGCGTCTGGGAGTAAGACGCAGGTAACCGAGCTATTTCAGTGGTTTTGACTTCTGCAGCTGACAACGACATATTTCGGCCTCATATCAATACCTGAACGCACTTTTATATGCTCGGGAGCACTTGTATAAATACACACGTTGTAGTTGATGCTTCTTTTTATAGCAAGCCAGTCACTTGGCAAGCCTGCGCAGTGAAAATTCTACGCCGGCGAGCGTGGTGTCAAGTATAATGCAATGTGTGCATACAAGCATGGATAAGTGCATCGACATACGTGGGAGTGTCGACGCATGAGCGTTTATCAGTGGGCGTGCTACACTTCAGTAAGTAAGTGAAACAGCCTTATTGGCGATCCGGCATAAAGGGGGAAGAAGTATAAATTAAAGCAAGACTCTAGCGTGCTCGCACGTTCCGGAGCAGCAACCTACTGGCGTCAAACCCGTGGAGGCGCCGCTTTCGGCCGCCAGAACACCCATTTCAGCAAAGCGACTTGTTGCAGGAATTCTAGTTTATATGCGCTCATTTTATTTAGGCGGAATCGAATTCACTTCTTTCTCAAACGCGCGAGACAACTTTCGAACCTTTATCTATAGATGCGTAATAAACAACGCAGTACCGTTTTGCTATACTAAAAATTGATCGTTAGTCTTCGGAATTTTTTTCTTGACATTTTCACCCTACAATTTATAAGAACACACGAATACAGGTGAACAGTATTCAGAAGTGCATAGTTCATAAGTTTGTTGATCAACTAAGCTGTCTCTTCTGTCAACATTAACCATACACATTTTTTTATGAAAGTCCAACTTTGACTATAAGAGCACCACGTACCCACTAACAGAGGCAAAATGGTTTGAAATGGGTTAAATGATGCAGCTGAATGATATTACAATCAATCAATAAATCAATCAACCAATCAATCAATCAATCAATCAATCAATCAATCAATCAATCAATCAAAAGTTCATCTAGCGGCAGGAACATTCTAAAGCCCTTTTTTAGATGCGTGCAAAATATGGCATCGATTTAATAAATATATGAGTGAACCTTTGGACATATGGTAATATAAATCATAGCTTTTAAATTTTATTTATGATCTGGCGCTCTTGGGTCATTAAATGGCCTTTGCGCCAAAAACACCAAATATCATCATCATCGTCAGCTTTGAGATCTTAGGCCTCAGTTTATTGGCACTCTATTCACATTGGTTCACAGGCTGCAGGGTCTCACCTAAAATAATTCGACAGTTTCCATAAAAAGGGCCGTTGGTGGGGGGAATATCACGTCTGCAGAATGTACAGTTGTTTTCGACAGGCTAAATCTGATACAGCTCTAATTTCAAGAATTATCAGCTAGAAACAAAGAAAAAATTAACAGGGTCTCCTGTGCATTCACCGAAGACGACTCGTAAGACGTCTCAAACGAAGATTGTGCAAGCCATCTTCTTCGTCTCCGAAAGTTTTCTGCACCTATTGTGGATCTGCACTGCCTCCAAGATGGGAGGCATTGCAAGCTTTTTCCGCATCTGATTTCACCTCATCTGATTCCGCATGTTCTTCGTGATCGGCCCACCTTTGGCCAAGTGACGATGCCAGGGGTCATCGTGTGTTGTTATCATAACATCACACATTTTGATTATCTGTGACGTTCCAATGACATCATCAGATAATTTACTGCATCATTTGTGATGACATGGACGATCAATCTTTTTTTCGGCTTAATAATGGAGGCGTCATCTGGTCTTCTGATGGCTTTTAGAATAAATAGACAATAGTGCATTGTTCGTGTACATTATGAAAAAATGTTTCGGTATTTAAAGGACAATTTAGTAAAGCAACCAAGTTGCATCAGGAATAACTGTAACCAAAGCTGTCAACGCTAGAAAAAAGACGACATGAACAGGGTTTTTAGAGTTGCCAGATACGAAAGTGAAAACGTTTTACTTAAAGAAAAGACGGGACTTATGGCTTCTCATAGATCCGAGTTATTTTTACCATTTTGTATAAAATTCACACCATCTTCCCAAAAAGAATCCTGATGGTATGCAAAGCAGCAGCGCTGCGCACGAATGACGTCACGGATCGAATGGTGATAACGTGGTTGCTGCGGTGAGCGCTGGAAGATTCGCGAGTGGTGGTCGCGGTAGCGGAGCTAGCGGTGGTAACGGCAGCTGTTGTGGGCGTTCGGACGAGGCGGAAGCTGCGGGTGCTGCGGGTGCTGCGGTGAGCGCGCGGCAGGCGACGGAGAGAGTGTAACGGCAGCGCACGCTTGGAGGGGAGCGTGACGCCATCACACGGTTGCAGCGCAACCTACTTGGCACCGCTCCAACACCAGTGGTGAGGGGAGCGCGTTTCGTGGCGTTCGTACGAACTCACGGAGGGACACCATTACACAGGCTAGTCAAGGAGCTGCTTCACATCTAAGATTGATACCAACTTGAATTTGCAAAGCTTCAGGCGCTCATAACTTGCGAAACCTAATTGCTAACGTTATCGATTACAGATGACCGCGCTCCTGCTTTTGAGACGCTATTTTTGTTCCATAACGTGAACTCTACAATTTCCAAACTCAAGCGCCGACTCACCGATGGCGATTGTGATGCCGGAGTCACCTGAGATGAAAACGATACCTCGCAAGGAAGCCACATTCTGACAGAATGGGTGATATCACTCGTATAGCTTTACCGGGAAACTCACCGCTGCCGCAACTCGATGACCAAGAAGCAGTATATGTCACCATGTAGGATAATTGCAGAGGAAGAACACGAGAGAAGGCAGGGAGGTTATCCAGGCACATGCCCAGTTGGCTACCCTACGCTGGCAGAATATAAAAGGAGAGTATCAAGATAATTACTATCGCAATTGGCGAAAGAATATAATTGGTCGGACGAGATTGGTCCAGTGTTGGGTCTCTGCTTTTCCTTTATGCTCTGCTCTTCCTTCCTTGTGCCACCGACACAACTATTTATTTATTTATTTGTTTTTTCTCTATATCTTTTCAAGTAAGATTACATGGCACAATTGCGCTAAAACACCTGCAAGCTCCCAACCAATACGTAATTATTTGCGCAACTTCTTTTCGAGTTCATTTGATCATTACAAACTAACAAAATTGCCAAATTGTCTTCTTATTTCGAATTTTTCTACATTCAGGCCTCTAGTTTCGATAAGCCGTCCAGCGCCGTATCGGGTGACCTCATCTCCTCGTACCGACCTCATCGACGGAGGTCGCATTTTCACCTGCCTCTTCGATCCGTCGCAGCGAGGGCCCTTCATGGCAGAAAACAAAAGTGGCGCTCATGGCCAATCTTTATTTTCAGGACTGCGGCGTAAAACCCGAAAAAGCATCTGCTCCGCCCTGTAGAAGCACCCGCTATGAAGGTTGTTCTCTGCACTCTTGTCTTTAAACGCATTAAATTCCGCGTATCGCAGCCACCTCCGGGAGACCATCGCCTGGGGGCCATTGAGACGTCCGGCGCGCACGGTTAGGCCAGCTCGTAACGCATTAGCTGCATGCTGGTCATTAGCGGCTAATCGGTCGTCGGGATGAGGATCGAGACGATCCGGAGGAGGAGGATACGGAGGAGGATACGGAGGAAGAAGAGCGTGAGGGTGACTGCATGTCCCAAGGCGTTCCGTGCTCGCGAGCAGCTGCATACGGCGTCTCCTTCAACTCTTTGACCGAGCGACGATCGATCCTTGCCACTCGGATGGCCGGCCGATGTTGTGTGTGCGTATTGCGCCGTTCGCCTAACGCTTCCATGTCGCTTCAACCGTTGCGTGAATGCCTCGCGGCCACCTTCGGTTATACAGCTGCTCCTCGTGTGTACTGAATACCCAGGTTCCTCTGGAAATTAATTACGTTTCGCTGGCGCACTTCGCGGAGCTCGGGAGTCATGCAGAATAGCTACACACGCTGCAGATACATCATCCGCTTGGCTTTCCGCGTGATGGCTGACTGCAATGTGTGGCGCGCTTTAATACCGACGAAGGAGGCTTATCGCTAGACTGAATCAGATTGAGTATGTCATTTCGCTGGGAGGGGAAACTGAGTGGCCAGTGCTGAAATGTTGCCCTAACGTTCTCCTCCAGTCTCTGCTTGTGAGTTTGTGAAAACCTGCATGTATTTTCAAGTGCGCGTGTGTTTTAGGCGCAAAGTAGTTCCCTCTTTTTTATAGCGAAAGCTGTTATGAGATTAGAACACGGGTCGCGCGCGGTGCCTCAGTTGTCCGCCACCGCCGTTGCCGTTGTCCGTAACTAGTATTGAACAAGAAAAAGCTTATTAAAATAAAAGAAACAGTATTAACACAGTAGTACACAAACCCGGGTCTGCTACGAGCCAGCCCAGTATTCTACCACTAAGCCACGCCAGCACTTGCAGCTCCATTCTAAACTGACCTTAGGCAGGTTTGATGGCGGGAAAGGAATCGCGTTAATATGAGTAATAAAGCGTTTTTGAACATTTAAGGATCAGTCAGTGGTCACATAATGCGAATCACGTATTGAGTGGGTCGTCAAAATCTTCAACATTAGAATACTTGTTCTTGATCACCTATTAACAGTGGCGCATACCCACTGCTGGCATAATTCTTCATCGTCGTCAGCCACTGACTAAAAAATGCACAGAATTATTAACAAGTCTGTTGTGGATATTCACGCTCATCCAAAGAATGGCGAAGAATCACAGAGTGAGTGCTGGCCTGCTACACAAAATTTATGAATATTTATGGCGTAGTGCAGCAGTGTAGAAGCCTGCTTAAAAAGACCTTTTACACAGACTTCATGTCGGGAAGGAACGGCGTGGACATACTTAATATAGCATTATAGGTGACTAAAATATTAAGCAGGCGTCACACAACGGGAATTGTGCAACGAGTGGGCCATTGAATGATTCCAACCCATTACAAAAGCCTCAGCCATAATTCTTTATCGTCATCGTCCAGAGAATCTATCCCTATCAATAGTTTAAAAGACGTAAGCTGACAAATCAACAGTATTTTGTTAGAACTGCCCGGTTCTTGGCCAATTTCCCAGCGTGGGTGTGTGACAGGCTCTTCCTTCATTCCTTCCATCCATCTACAAGGTGCACATAATACCTTACAGGTGTGTCGTAGGTACCACACTTCTCCGACGAATGACGAACACTGAAATATTACATGCTTCCCTACCTCACAAGTATTATAATGATTTGTAGCGCGGCGGGCACCACGCAAACGCACTTGTATTTATAGTTGCAAGGAAGCCCAGAAGGCCCCCATAATCTGCTTCCTCAGCACATCATTAAAGTTTTGTCTCTCTCTCTCTCTCTCTATCTGACGTCAACGTACGCAATTAGCATGGTACATAGTAAAATAACGACCGCACGTAGCATGGTATGAATTACTCAAATAGTGGGTAAATGCTCCCAACACATTACAAAGGGCACCGAAATAATACTTCATCGCCATCCGCAACCGCATCAGCAAAGTACACGTAATGCTTTACAGTTGTATAGGATACCTGTCTTCTCCGCAGAATGACGGATAATGGCGTAGTGGGTACCCCACAAGTGTACTTGTATAAGTATACGCGAGAGATTACATCAGGTCGCTTTTCCAGCTCTCGTTGTGACTGCGCTGCCATTTCTGCGCAAACGCGGCGTTTGGTTACACAGTGAGATTCGAACCCGGCTTCACTGTGTACTGGCCCAGTACTTTACCGCTGAGCCACGCCGGTGCTTGGGACTCGTTCGCAAACTTGCCTTAGGCAGGCTTGATGTCGGGAAAGGAATCACGTTTATATGGGTAATAAAGCGTTTTGGAACAGCAAAGGCCCACAACCAGGCGTCACGCAATGTGATTCGCGTAACGAGTGGGCCATCCAATGCTCCCACACATTGCAAACAAACTCTATGGTTGCGAAAGCTTGTTTTCATTACTTGTTACCTGTGGCACATACCCACTTCATGTGTAATTCTTCACCGTCATCAGCCACTGAATGCAACACAGAATTCGTAACAAGTGTTCAGGGGATACCACGCTTATCCAGAAAATGACGAAAGATAGCATAGTGAATGCCGGCCTACTATGCAGAAATCATAAATATTTATGGCATAGTGGGTACCCAGCAAGCGTGCTTCTAGTATTTACCCAAAGAGTGTTTAGAAAAGGCTCTGAAAGGCCACTCTTCAAGCTTTTGCTGGAACTGTTCTGTGCCTTACGCGCAGGCCAGACGTTTCTTTTTGTTTTTTTCTTCAGGCTGTTCAACACGATGTTTGCCTTCAATTTATTCATTTTCAAGCTTAATTTAGCAATTTCTCAGTTTAATTCCTTTATTATTTCTTTTTACTTTGTTGCTATTGTTACTGAAGAGTACTACGACATGAGTAAATCATAGATTGTTGAGGCATGCTCTGTTGACTGCTTCTTTAACTTAGTATTGCTGTGTAAATAATATTTATTGATTTACTTTAGTTAACATTGATTTGCACTGAAGTCACTTTATGCGTTTTTATTCACACCTCATTTTCTTCATTTGTTCTTGGCTCAACAAATTGGCATTTATTTACGTCGAATCACTCAGGCTTTGAAGTGAATCAAGGGTGCATTTAGGAACATAAATGTAAACTATTGCTACATGCATGTGACATTTTCTGGGACGATGCGCGTGTGTGCCTGATGAAAAGGACAAAGAGCGGTTTCCGCTTGGTGTCTGGTCTACCGGTCACGCCACTGCTGCTGCTGGTGGTTTAAAATATTTCATCCACAGCCTCATCGATACGGAGTCTCTCTTCCGTAACGCTATTATTGAATAAACATACAATAACATAAATCGACAGTAAATTGGCGTAAACATATTTATTGAGTAGTGTATATAAATGAGAATGATGATGATGAATTGGCGTGCTTTCAAAAGCATCAAGTGTTAATCAACTGACTTTGGTGTGAACAAAAAAGGAAATGAAGTGATTCAAGCTGGAACCAGGGGCGATCCACACGCGCTCGCTGCTCACGGCCTGGTTCGACTGACTGGCGAACGCCTGCTTCGGACTATTTCGGACAGTGGTTTGGCTGAGTCTTGGGTGAATTGGAGCTCTTGAAACTAACTGACGTTGCACATTTTGTTTAGGCAATCAAATCAGTGGTAGTTTCTAATTTGTCTCCTGGCCAAAGGCACAGCCTTTCGTCAGCCTCATTGCCCGATGATGACTTGTCATTGGAATATTTTTTCCCGTGGTGGTGTTGACAGTATCTCTATTGCGCTGGTGCC
The DNA here is from genome assembly GCF_043290135.1 of Rhipicephalus microplus. Taxonomy (NCBI): domain Eukaryota; kingdom Metazoa; phylum Arthropoda; class Arachnida; order Ixodida; family Ixodidae; genus Rhipicephalus; species Rhipicephalus microplus. The sequence continues at coordinate 108,737,412 of NC_134703.1, read as the reverse complement.
CTCGAATGGTGGATTTATTTGGCCCAACAACCCAAAGGCGATCCAGGCGGTGCTGCAGGCCATGATGCCGCACTTCCAATTGATAAGTGATGTTCATCAGGTCAGAAGAGGTGATTTAGTATGCAGATTGTCAGATATTTCACGCGTTTCTGACATCCTTAAGTGCAAGGCATTTCCTTCGGTTTCGATGAGTACGTTTATTCCGCCTAATTTAGCCTGCACTAAGGGAATTGTTTGAGGCGTCGATTGACTCTAGACTCTGGAAAAGCTGTCTGATGCTGGGGTCATAGCTGTGTACCGGTGGAACCGCTTAGTTAACGGTGATAAAGTCCCCACTAAGTCGGTTATTGCTACCCTTGCCGGCACTTGTCCATCAGAGTTGAAAATATGGCCACTTATTTTCAGAGTCGAACGCCTCACTTCTCACCCTCTTCAGTGTAATAACTGTTGGCGAATGAGTGCACTGCCGAAGCCGAAAAGTGCTGCTTCTGTGCAGGAAATCATACAGTCGATTACTTGAACTGCACCGCAAGATCCAATGAAACACAACTGCTATAAATAATGCATGGACAGACATCGGTGCTCTAGGTGAGAAGCGATAACAGATGTGAAGGATATGCCGGTGAAGGATATGCCTTTGGATATGCCGGAGTCACTTCGAGGCACGAGTCCCTAAGTGAGACGAAGCTTTTGAATTTAATTGAAACAGCAGTAGAAAATGCAATGGCGAAAGCGTTGGAACACGTAGTTACGAGCGTGAGTGAGTGCATTTCTCAAGTGTTTTGCTCACAAATGACACAGCTGGTTTCCACAGTAGCAGTACCGATAGCCAAGTCTACACCTTGTGCAGTAGAAGAGATGCCGAATTTAGCCACACAGCGGCAATCCCGAGACGAGGAAACCACGACTCTGTCTGAACCTTCTACCTCAACCAACGCGGAGGATCAGAATGAAATGGACATATGCCGAGATTTCATGCATCAGAAGCGCACTGAATGTCCTGTGAAATCTCCCTGCCCAAGCTTAAAAACTGAAAAGGTCAACGCTAATGCCAGTGCTCTTATCAAAGAGAGTATTTTAGACGCCGCCGTTACCAAGGTGATTCGTTCGTCAACATAGATACCTTCAAAGTAGTACAGCGGTATTGTAGGTCTTTGATTCCTGCTTCTACTGACTTACTTTGCTTAATCAATCAATTTTATCTCGATATAATATTATTAAAAAAATCCTGTCTTAATCCTGCTAAGAATTATCATGTAAACAATCTTAGAGCATTTTGGCTAGGCCGTTCACCACCTGGAGGTGGCTTAATTATACTAGTCTCGAATAAATTTTGCCACACAGCAAGCACAGATTTTCAGCTTATGTCCTCAGACTGCGAAATTTTGGCAATAGACCGCAGTCTGCCAGCGCACCGCTCTTTTTCCCTTATGAACGCATATTTTCCTATGGGTGTGAATAATACTCAACAATTAGATACTGCCTTAGCTAATTGCAAGAATGAATTCCTTCTTACTGGTGATTTCAACTCGCATCATGTTTTGTGGGGATTTCAAACAGACCCTTCCGGTACTCATCTGTGGGATTGGATGATTTATAGAAACCTTACCTACCTAAATGAAAGACAGCCTACATTTATTTGCGGACAGACACGATCAGTATTAGATCTTACGTTTTGCACCTTGAGTGTTTTGATAAAGTTTTAGAAAAAAATGATTTCTCTTCAAATAGTGACCATCTTCCTGTGTACTTTAAAATCGCATGTCCTGTGAAATCTCTTCAAAGGATACAGAAAACATTGGTCAATTACACAAAAATTTAAAGTCTGCTTGCGTTCTAATATGAGGGCAGTGTCTAGTGGTCAAAATAAGGACCTCGGTAGAAATATCTGTTCCGTTTTAGAAATCTTTTAGAAATCTGCAAGAACACTTCTGAATTTGTAATTGCTTCGGCGTCAACTAAAAGTGCGCAACCTAGCAGATGGTGTAATACTGAGTGCACATGAGACTATAAAAAAAGAAAAGCTGCATGAAAAAAACTTATATGTATTGAGAGTCCGAAAGTTTGGAAGAATTATAAGTTCATTGCGCCAACATTTAAACGCACTGTATCGCGAATGAAAGAGCAATATGATCAAGAACATTTCGAGTACCTGTCTAAATCGAATGACAAGCGTGCCTTATTCAATTTTCTTCGTAGTAGGAAGAATACCCCTATACCAGAAAACGTTGACTCAGCAGTTCACACCTCACAAGAACTACAGGAATCAATAAATCAATTGGCTGAAGGATTAGAAAATAAATTCTCAATGCGTCTTCCTAATTCGGTTTGCACAGCAGCCATCTATGTCTACACAAAAATATCCACTTCCGAAATAAATGAGGCTATGGGAAGATTGCCAAATGCAGCACCAGGCCCCAATGGAATAACAAGTACAATGCTAAAAATACTACACAGAGAATAGCCGAATGATATTTTAGGTCTTATCAACTATTCCCTTAGAAGAGCATTGATACCTTATGAATGGAAGATTGCGAAAATTATACCATTACTTAAGAAACAAGGGGCAGGCTATAATCTACACTACATACGTTTACATCTAATGTAGTAAAACTCATTGAAAGGGTACTTCATGGCCATATAATTAGGTTTATTAATGAGGAAAAAGCTGTTGAGTTCTTCCCAAATTGGTTCTAAATCTGGATATCCCATATGGTTGCACATGTAGATCTGAAAAGTCGTATTCACATTGGCCGTCGCAAAAACCAGTATGTGGATTTACTAACGTTAGACATATGTAAAGCATACGATAGCGCAGAGCATCTTATCTTGATTAATCAGTTATGGAGTCATGGGTTCTCGCCTTATATTGTAGCATGGGTGACGGAATGTTTAAGTGGAAGAGAATTCTGTTGCTTTCAAGCCGGTTTCTCTTCCTGTAAGCCCAAGTAAACCAGATGTGTACCTCAGGGGTCAGTATTTGCCCCGTATTATTCAACATATTGCTTAGTACCATCCCCATCAAATCAGATGTGAAAACCTACGTTTATGCCGACGACGTTGCTTTCTTAGCAATGGCAAATGATATCCAGTGTCTTTACAATATCTTGCAAGCATATCTAAATGAACTAGAGCATTGGCTGGATGGTTTGATGTTGAACCTGAATACAAATAATTGTGCTATTTTTGTTTTTCCTTGAGCATCCTGTGCACATATCTATTATTTATAAGCTCCAAGATATCCCCCAAGTACAATCACTAAAATACCTTGCACTTATGTATATTGAACATCTCAATTGGCGCCCTCACATTGAATAAATTGCGACAAAAGCAGTACGTGCAATTGGCGTATTGCGGAGGTTGAGCAGCTGTAGATCAGGGATGATAGGGAAGCCACGTTTGGTGATATGTAATATTGTTACGCCACGTATGTGCCGGACGAAGAAGGAAAAAGAAGCAAGGAGGGTGGAAGAAGAAGATCATCATCATCTGCCTGCGCCGATACGGCTCGTCCCTCGAACCGTGTATCAATAAACCCCAGACGCCTACTGAGGTCGTAACAGAGTGGTGGAAGGTGCTGGGTATAGGAACCAACGACGGGACCGCTACCCCTCGGATTTCGCCGGAGTCGTCGCCTCGCCGGCCTGCCTCCTTCTTTGGCCATCATGCCTGACGAAACAGAAGCTCGGGAACCAGTCCCCAGCAGTTCTTGGCCGTATCACAGAGAGCCACGAACCTTCTCCGGGAGGGCCAACGACGACGTGGACTCATGGCTCAAACATTTCAAGCGAGTAAGCAACTGCAACAAATGGGATGCTGCCTCCCAACTGTCACGCGTTGTTTTCTACCTCACTGATGTTGCCCTCGTTTGGTATGAGAACCATGAAGATATTCTGACAACATGGGAACGCTTTGTTGAAGAAATCAAGAAGTGTTTCGGCAACTCAGCTGCAAAAAAGAAGCTTGCCGAGCAGAGTCTTGCACAGAGGGCTCAGCTATCCGGTGAGACCTGCACCGTGTATACTGAAGAGATTTTGAGGCTGTGTAGGGAAGTCGATTCCAGCATGTCGGAAGAGGACAAGGTGGGGCATTTGCTGAAGGGAATTGCAGAAGATGTTTACAACTTCCTTATTAGCAGGGAAAGCCTGACTTCAGTGTCTGACGTTGTACGGCACTGCCGCACGTTTGAAACCCTGAAGCAGCGCAGAATAGCGCCTAAGTTTGGTCGTCTGGCAAATGTCACCTCAGTAGCCAGCATAGAAGCGGCCTCAACTGTTGACCTTTCGGCAACCATCCGCCAAATTGTTCGGGAAGAGTTACTCAGACATGGCGAAATGACACGTGAACGGGCAGCTGCCACGTCTCCATCCTATTTCCCGCAGGACACCACTGCCCCACAGCTTACAGTTTATGAACATCCATCCGTCAACGCAACGGAGGTTGCAGGGCCTCGGCGTATTCAGCAGTCAAGTCCGGCTTTTTACGAGCGATCACAGTACCCTCAACGTTTCCGTTCCGTACGCTCATACCACCCACCGACAACTGATTTCATTGAATCTCGGGCTTACGCGAACGCTCGCAGACGTGAACACTTCGAAGAACGGCGACGACCTCGTCCTGCGCCTGTGTGCTACAACTGTGGTCTGACTGGTCACATATCGAGGTATTGCGATCGTTCGCGCATACCACGCTATGATCAGTGGACAAGCTTGACCGATAAACCTGCTGTCCCACCTTTTCAAGGACACTGGCCTACCGACTCAAGACCCGGCAGCAGCTTCTGGCACGGACACTGGCGCAACAACTCCCCTGCCTCTGATCGAAGTGTGACGCCACCTCCTGCGCCTCGATCCCACCGGTCTCCATCGCCACGGCGCCGCCCATCGTCACCACACCAGGAAAACTAAACAGTGCGGCCGATGGGGGTGAGGTCGCTGGTGACTTGCTGCAAAACGAAATACCCCCGTCTGTGTTGATGTTCAAGAACAAGGTAGAAGTTTTTGTTGATGGTGTGTGTACGATGGCTTTGGTGGACACTGGTGCTACAGTTTCGATTATGAGTGCTGCTTTTAAACACCGTTTAGGACAAAAGGTGATGTTTTTGTGGGAGAAGGCAACAACATTCTGTGGCGTTGGTGGTAACTCGCTGTGTCCCATTGGTGTCTGTACCGCAGAAGTGTGCTTGGGTGATCAAGTGTTTGTCACAGAGTTTACGATTCTTCCAAGGAGCACACACGACATAATCCTGGGGATTGACTTCCTTCGAATGTGTGGCGCCACTGTTGATTGTAGAAATGGAGAGGTGTACATATGTGATGCTGCCCCTGGAGAACTATTAGAGAATTCAGACAGGGAGCACGGTGCGCTCCGGGTCAGTGAAGATAGCATTGTGCCGGCATTCTCTGCGGTATGTGTTCCTGTATACTCTTCACGCATTGAAAACAATGACAGTGCGTTCGACGCATTGGTGGAGCCCTTTCATCTCAGTTGCATTAAGAAGAACACATTGGTGCCGCATTGCATAGTGTCACTCGTTCAAGGACGCACAGGACTATGGGCGGTAAACTGTTCAGCTGAGTCGGTGGTTCTACCAGGAGGACTGAAGCTTGCCAAGTTCAAAACATACTCACCGATGGCAGTGGCTGCCCTCAGTGATGCTCCAGGTGGGGCCTCAGCCAATACTTCTACGGCCGATTCAAAACTTTTACCTATGATCGACAAGTCACTTACTACTGACAAACGCCGCATGCTTCTGGACGTTTTGTCAAAATACGTGGCGATTTTCGATTTTTCCCATGACCATGCGCCCTCGATTCCCGCGTCTCGGATTCTCCACAGGATAAACACGGGAACAGCACAGCCCATCCGCCAGAAACCCTACCGAGTGTCGCCGTCTGAGCGCAAGATAATTGATGAACAAGTGCGTGATATGCTGCAGAAGGGTGTCATTCGAGAATCATCGAGTCCTTGGGCGGCTCCCGTGATTCTAGTCAAAAAGAAGGATGGTACCTGGAGATTCTGTGTGGACTATCGCCGTCTAAACTCCGTCACAAAGAGAGATGTCTACCCTCTCCCACGCATTGATGACGCTCTAGACTGCCTCCATTCAGCATCCTACTTTTCGTCCATAGACTTACGCTCAGGCTATTGGCAAATACCTGTGCATTCAATGGACAAAGAAAAGACGGCTTTCGTTACTCCGGATGGACTATATGAATTTAACGTGATGCCTTTTGGTCTATGTAACGCGCCCGCTACATTTGAAAGATTCATGGACACCATTCTGCGCGGCCTGAAGTGGAACATCTGTATGTGTTATCTTGACGACGTTGTTATCTTCGGGCGTACATTCAGTGAACATAACGAAAGGGTAGAGCTGGTTTTGAAATGTATTCGAAATGCTGGCTTGGTTCTTAATGCAAAGAAGTGTCATTTCGGAGCTCGACAAACACTGGTGCTGGGACATCTCGTCAACAAGGATGGCATCAGGCCCGACCCGAATAAGACAGCGGCTGTTAGAGCTTTTAAACCACCTGGCTCAGTGAAGGAGCTTCGGAGCTTCTTGGGCCTCTGCTCTTACTTTCGCCGATTTATTCCCGCCTTTGCGGAAGTTGCCTTTCCACTGACCTGTCTTCTCCGCCAAGGTGCTAGTTTTGAATGGACTCCTGATTGTGAAACTTCTTTCAACCAACTGAAGTTCTTGCTCACGTCGCAGCCTATCCTGCGGCACTTCGATCCTTCTGCGGCGACTGAAGTTCACACCGACGCAAGCGGCATTGGCATAGGTGCAGTCCTGATACAGCGATGTAATCAAGTGGAACACGTGATCGCATATGCCAGTCGCACTTTAAGTAAGCCGGAACGCAATTACACTGTGACCGAACAAGAATGCCTTGCACTCGTCTTCGCTGTGCAGCGATTCCGCTCATACCTGTACGGTCGTCCTTTCCAAGTAGTTACGGATCATCATTCTTTGTGCTGGCTTATCAACCTTCGGGATCCGTCAGGCCGTCTAGCACGCTGGGCCCTCCGGCTGCAAGAGTACAACTTCACGGTATCGTACAAGAGCGGCAGGAAACACGCGGACGCAGACTGCCTTTCAAGGATGCCAGTTGATGCTACAGTTTGCGACGCTGACGATTTCGATCATCTGATTGCGTCCGTAGCACCAGCGTTCCCGGATAAGGCCACCTTTGAAACTGAGCAGCGGAAGGACGTGAGTTTGAATCCGTTATTCGTGATCGCACAAGCATCCACTCCGGAAAGCCGCTTTTGCGTCCGTGATGGTCTACTGTACAAGAAATCCATCTCCGGCACCGGTTCCCGCTTCCTGCTGGTGGTTCCAGAGGCACTACGGTCATCTGTTTTGTACGCCATGCATGATGACGCCACTTCAGGTCACCTCGGAACGACGCGCACTCTTCATCGTACCCAGGAACGCTTCTACTGGCCACGTATGCGCCAGTCAGTTGAGTTGTACGTGGCCAGTTGTGCGCAATGCCAGGCGCACAAATCTCTCTCAGCAGCTCCGGCCGGACATCTACAACCTGTGACGCCTCCCAGTTCTCCGTTCGAACAAATTGGCATTGACCTGGTGGGCCCTTTTCCGCGTTCATCGAAAGGCAACAGATGGATTGTGGTATGTGCTGACCATCTTACTCGGTACTGCGAGACTGCTGCCCTGCCATCCGCGACTGCTGGTCAAGTGTCGTCCTTCCTTCTCCATTCTATCATACTGCGTCATGGGCCCCCTCGCGTCATCATAAGTGACCGTGGACGTCAATTCACGGCAGACGTTGTCGAACAACTTCTCCGTATGTGTGGCTCAGAGCTCAGACACTCGACGCCTTATCACCCGCAGACGAATGGTCTCGTCGAGCGAACAATTCGAACACTGGTGAATATGCTTTCTATGTACGTTGCTTCGAACCACAAGAACTGGGACGATGTCTTGCCGTTCGTCACATACGCGTTTAATACTTCCCAACATGAGACCACCGGCTACAGCCCGTTCTTCCTCCTCTATGTTCGACCCCCCCGTTATACTCTGGATACAATATTTTCCTTCTCTGATCGGGACCAATCAGAAATCTCCCTAGCAGAAACTCTTTGTCTCGCCGAAGAAGCTCGTCGTCTTGCTCGTTTACGTACAATAGCCTCGCAAGACAGATCGAAAGTTCGTTATGACAGCAAGCACCGGCAGGCCACATATATTCCGGGAGATCTCGTGTTGGTGTGGAAGCCTTTACGCAAACGTGGCTTGTGCCAAAAACTGCTCGCGCACTACATCGGACCTTTTGTTATCCTTGACCGCCTGAGCGCAGTCGACTACCGCATCGCACGTCTTACAGCTAGCGGGAGACGCTCCAGAAAGACAGAGGTCACGCATGTCGCTCGCCTGAAGCCTTTCAGTCAACGCGACACTGCATGAAACGCGCGGCGCGCTTTGTCTGCGAGGGGGGAAATGTTACGCCACGTATGTGCCGGACGAAGAAGGAAAAAGAAGCAAGGAGGGTGGAAGAAGAAGATCATCATCATCTGCCTGCGCCGATACGGCTCGTCCCTCGAACCGTGTATCAATAAACCCCAGACGCCTACTGAGGTCGTAACAATATGTATGTCTGACCTGTGTTAGAGTTTGGCTGCGTTCTTTTACTGGTGCGTCAGCCTACAAGTTTTGATCGTTCGTTATGTTCGAAAAAGAGGTTTTACGGCTCTGCTTAGGACTTCCAAAGTATACTGCACATGCACTGTTATACTTTAAAGCACCAATACCAACCCTTTTATGTCGCTTTAAGATTATTACTAGGCAGACGTTTTTACGATTATATGAAGCTACCCTTACCCCTGATCAAGTTATTTTTATTTCCAATCTTGATCATTGTTTCTCCGTGCATTGGCGCATATTTCACAAACTACAAATAGTATTTGTTCAATCATTACTTGAGCCTCTAAATGTACAAGTTAGTGTTCTCCTTCGTTTAACTGTGCAACAAATTTTTTCAGACATTGTTTACTATATTATGTTCCAGCTCACGCTAAACTATTACCTACATGCACTTTAAATGATTTATTGCAGGAACACTTAAGTACTCTGCCAACGAATATCATTATTGCAGCGGACGCATCGCAATCACATGAAAAATCAGGCGTTGGAATAAATTGTCATGTACTTAATTGGTCATTTTCACTTTGCGTACTGAATCTTCTTTCTATCTTTCTGGCAGAATTTATGGCAATAATGTCAGCTTTGCGCAAGGCAATACTTCGATTCCAGTCGTAGCAATCATAACTGACTCATTATCAGTGTGCTCTTATCTGTCCACATCCGGTCGCTCACCCATACTGAAACTTTTTAAATCATTGGTTCCCTGTCATCTCCGAAGTATTCATTTATTCTGGGCACCGGGGCACAAAGGTTTGTTGTTAAACAAAATGGCTGATTATCTTGTGAAGGCATCGCTTTCAACACCCATAATTCCTATTTTCCCACCTACAGTACACATTACGGTGGCGCGATTTCGCACACTTAAAATCAGGCAAAATTTATCAGACTCTGCACTGACAGCTTCTCCGGAATACAACCACTTGTTATTTTTCTGGCACAGTGAACTGTCTGATTCAAGGATGATGGAAGTTGTCATCACACAATTTTGTTGCTGCGTACCCTCCTACAATTTTTATTTGCATAGATCCGGTTTATCGAACTCCCCTATGTGCATTTACGGTAATCAAGAGGAAACGATTAGTCATTTTTATTATATTTTCGCCGTTTCCATTTATTCAGGAAACGTATACTTGCCCCACCTTTTCAAAAACTGGGTTTGCAATTATCAGAACCTGCTCTTCGTTCAATTGGAGCCTCTACACTGGGTTACAGCCACAGGGATGTTTTATTCGCCGTTCAGGAATACATCACTGCAACTAAACATTTGCTGTCTAAGTTGTGTTCTAACAACTTTTTCTTTCCTCGTTTTTTTCACCTTGCAATTCGTGATTGGCACTTCAAATCAAAATTAAATAACTAACGCTTTTTAGGAACGAAGAAATGCTGAAAGTATCGGGCAAATTCACCTTATAATCATCCGATCCCCTCATTTGGGTTCGGAGCCATGTGCAGAGGAAAACAACAACAACAACAACAACAACGACGACGACGACGACGACGACTACGACGTCAACAACTCAATTGTGGATTAGCTGTTAATCAAGTAACCTAATATGGGAATCAGCAGTGAAATAGCCCAGGTTATAGTAAATGAAGTAAATTAAGTGTGAATACCAAATGAATTAGGCTATCAATTTAAGTGAAAATGAAGAATGATATAAGAGACTGAAAACTCTGTCAACGTAGGGTAAGGTGAAGCAAGAATACATGAACATGCACTCATGTGAATCGAGCGAATAAAAGATCGATTCAGGTGAACTAAGTGTGCCTTGTTTTGCGTACATGATTGCTTTTGTGATCTCGTTATGCTTAGCTGAAAAGACCCCGGTGACATATTGATTAGTTACAGTGTAGACATTTACATATTATTATAGCACGAAGATATTTAATAAATGAATTGTACCGGCATCATGATGGAAGCATATAATAATAGAGTGACATTATATTATTATATATTATTATTATGACATTATTATATATATAATAGAGCGACAGAGAACTTAGATGAGGAGCAATGCAGATAATCCCGTGTGATAAAGACACGCGGACGATAAACAAATCGTAATGGGTCACGCCATGTCCTAGCAGGCATTCATAACATCGCACGACATCTCTAGCGAGATCAGAATGTTACACAGGAAGCCGGTCGCTCTACACGGCTGGGGCCGATACTGCGCTTCTTCCTCTGCACATCTTCTAAAACAGGAGGCCGGCCGGCTACCGGCGTAATCGAGCGGTAATGAGCGGCCCCTGCACGCCGCTTAGGGCAACGGGACCATCGACACGGGGCAACAGGCCGCAGCCTGGCGACACTGCTTTGAGGCGGCTTAAAGAACCAGGCGTGCCTCGGGGTGAACGTGGAGGGCGAGGATGCCAGGTCGGAACGCGGCTCCGCGGTTGCGCAGGTGCTTGCCCACAGCTGTCCAGGGTGCGGTGGCCTTGTCCTCCCCTGCTATACTCTTACGCGGGACCGTGTCGCAGACTTAATTCACCTTGTCCGGGGGAACTCTTCGCGCCCCGCGGCGAAGGCAGCAGGTTTTGTTTGGACAAGCAACCAGGTTCATTCAGGTTGACCGCTCATGGACTTAGTAAGGCGTGAGTCACAACTGCCATAGACGTCTGACTAGACAACTCAGTCATCACTGTGACGTGTTTGTGTGTATAGGCCGTGATGCGGAAATCAAGCGAACTACAGAATTGACTTGCTTCTATTCAAATTCAATCTCCAGGAATTTGTGTGCGAAAATACCCTGCGAATGTGTGGTTGCAGTATGTATCTGAACCGTCTGAACGTCTGTAGCATCGACCTCTAAATGGTGTAGCTTTCACCAGGTTCCTTCTACAACTAGGCAGGTCAGCTGACCTGCCTAAGCAACGGCAAGAACCTGTACTCTTCTCGCTTAAGCTATGCGCCTGCTTTACGCACTTCTTTTTCGCACTTTCGCTTTGAATATTCCTTAAATGCGGTTTCTTCACAAGAAATAGCACAGGCAGGAAACGTTACTTAATAAAGGTTCGCGTCTTTTCTCTACTTCGTCCTCCTTCTCGTTCTATGTTCGCGATTTTTTTCGACACATAGGGTTGGAGCGATGGATAGCGCTCACAGATCGTGAAAGGCATCACAGCATGCCTAACTGAGTGGGTCGTCTGGCTTAAATTGTGGGTTCTAGTATTGCCCTCAGAAGTCACATTCGAATGGGGACAGGATGCAAAAAGTATTTGCTCGTGTATTACGGTTATGTTACATTGTTAAATATTTCCAAATGTGAAACAGTCCTAAGTAGTCTTGTTACTCGGCAGGCTCCTTCACCATGGCGCTTCGCGCAACCCAGCTCTTTATTTTGGTACAAAGATTTATAGGGAAATGGGTGAGTGAGTTAGTGAGTGAGTGAATGACGAAGGGAAGGAGGGAGGGAGGGAGCAAGCCAGTGACCTTTCAAGTTGGCAATTTTCAAGTTGACAATTCCCGTAGCACGTCTTCGCAGTACGGAGCCGTTCGCCAAGGGCAAAGTGGTTACCAGCACTCACAATTGGCATTAGTGCTTCTACTGCCAGTCTGTAGGTAGTGCTCACTCGCTCATAGCTTACCAGAAAAAAAAATACTTCGTATGAATGACTGCCTTGGAAGACATTACGGCTGTCCGATTGTCGAGGAAAAGAAGACACCAAAGGAGGCTGAAACGTGCGAGGAACACCGAGCGCGTGTATCAGCGGCAGCAGTCGGGGGCATCGAGGCGTGCCGACGGGGAGGCCGGTGGCACCCGGGAAACCACGAGCGGGAGCGAGTAATTGGCGACCGTCGGCATGTACGACCGCGAGGGCCTTCTCGCCGCCAGGCAGCGCGCCTTCAGTCGCGCCGATGGCGCCTTGGGTCGCTGGACCGAGGCCGCCGGGTGGCCCTCGAACGCCGGCGACCCCGAGCCCACTCGGTGCGCCACCCTCGTGTGAGCCGGCGGCGGCATTGTTTTCAATGGAGCGCGGGCGACGGGCGGATCGCACGCTCCCCTCGTCGACCGATGAATTTCTCCCACGCTCGATTTCCGATCGGCTCCTCTCCTTCCCCTACTCGGCGGGGCGGAAGTGCAAGTGCAGACCTCTCCACCTGTCTTCTTCCTTTCACGCCGGACTGCGCGCAACGGACTGCAGGTCCGTGACGTGGGCGCCTAACGTACGAAGTGCGGCGCCTGACTTGGAGATGCGGGCAGTTCACCATGTCCCGATGCTGTTATTGCGTCAATAGTTACTCAACTTTTGACGTGTGGGAGGCTGAAAAAGGGACAAAACTTTCATGATCGGTTGGGTAGATCTGAGTAACAAGAAAAAGAAGTCGAAGAAAGCCCCTACACACATTACAAAGAAGAAAAAGAATCCCAACACATCAAAGAGGTATTCATCAATGGTATATTGTCTTTGACATATCCACGCAGGTGTCCTCTTTGCAGATATGTGTACTCGTTATGCTTCGATGAATGGCCGCATTCCTTTTCAGAAAACACTGGTTCGCAGAAGTTTACATGTTATGCAGAGATATCGAGTACTTGATTTGATTTCATTTCTCTGAAATATGGTACGTAGCCTCTCTGGGGGATTGACCAAGAAAGCTTAGCAATTTTTTATTAGCTCTACAACAATGCTTATGAGTGAATTTATTGTAGATAAAATACGAATAATTGAGAAAAACCAGAGAGAGAGGGAGAGGAAAGAAAACAAGAAGTGAAATTATGAGATTTTGAGATAACCAAACAGCTGCGTTTATTTCACCCAAAGATTCGGAATCTGTGTGTTAAAACTTTTATTAATGTTACACAAAAGAAGTACTCATTAAAGTGAAGATATAAATTGGGATACGTTTTATAGCGTCAATAAAATCAGAAACCGCATTGAACGCGTCTCTGTGACAATGTCGGAAAATAGAGGCACCAAACCTTAACTGCTTCCACCACCAACCTAACACCTATCTTCAAAAAGAGAATAACCAAAAGCCTTTTTCTAAGTCAAGAGTATTGGCGACATGATAAAAAATAATGTTCAATCATTCTTCAATCGTTCCCATTTCTTCGCAGAATGCACAGTGAGGTGACATCACCTGACAAGCTCTGTGTAAATATAGAGGGGGGACGCGGCATAGAAACCTAGTAATTATTACATCGAGCTTTCTGTACTTACTCCACTGAGGTCACCATGCCAACTTGAGGTTGTTATATTCGGTAAATGTAGTTATTCTTTTTTGCCATATCGGTGCCAATTGCCGATTTTCTACATCTGATCGTGGTTGTATATTCCACTTCTGGAAGTACTGATATAAGTGGGCCATCAAGGGCAGCTCGTGCAAAGAAATCGGGAAGCTCATTCAACCTCAATTCGTAGTGGCCTGTGACCCACAGTAACTTCAGGTGTTTCAACGGTACTAATGCTCGGAATGTCTTTAGAAGTGCGAGAGTTTTCAGAAGCTGTAAAAGCTGCACACTCTGAAAGGGAATCGGCCTATGTGATTGTACTGCTTTCACTTGACGGAAGTTTTTGAAGTGCTAAAACAACCACCCCGAGCAGAGCTTCAAAAACTCTAGTAAAATCAGGCACCCTCATATTGATGGAACAGTTAAGCAAGCCAAATAAGGGCGATTATTACGCCTGCCTTTTCATTGTTCACAGAAGCACCTTTGACCATTATATTATTTGTTTCTGCGTGAACCAGGTAATTTATTATTCTGTTATTTAAAAATCTGATAGACTAGAACATATATTTCTTCTGTTAGGGAAATTTGATCATATTATATTGTAATATTACAATTCAAACCATCGGTTCCGATTACGAAGCGTGGAAACTTGGGCAAGTTGGTAGGACATAACAGAATATACGAACAGTGCTACTTATAAGTATTTACAGGGTAACTACGGAAGCAAAGATACAAGAATAGAAAAGAAAAGAAACAGGAATAGAAAGAATTGACAGATCCCACGTACCGTGGAAATCGATGATATACGAAGCACGAATGAAAAATGTTGATATGTCACTTTAAAATTAGCACAACGTTACGAGGTGGAGATAAATGATGCCGTGCATGACTTCCATGTCATGGTTATCATGTTTGGATGTATCATTTACCTTCGTCATCTATTCACGTCACGTGGTACCAAATGTATTTTATGTGGAGCGAGCGAAATGGCTGCGAGCACGCTATGAACGTGGTATGTTGTCATGTTCTTAGATGACACGCGTGGTAAGATTATTATGTTTGCACCAGTCATATGTTTCATCACCCATTGACGTCACGCAACACCTAATTCGGTCTATGTGGAGCTAGCAAAACGGCCGCGAGTGCATTATGAAGGGCACAATATGACGCGCGCGCACACTGGGCACAGCGACGCTACCTTAGTAAAACGCGAGCACTCTATAATCTTACACCGCGCGCGACCAGCGTCCGTCCGCGCAGCCCGACGGCAACCAGCGCGAAATGCGACATGCTGCATTTCGCACCGATGTGTTACCCAGACAACACTGCGTCTCCCTCTTTTCGTGACGGAGGGACGCCGGAGGCGCTGAAACCTGCATGCGTCAAAGCAACGCAGCGCGGCGCGCGCCTGCGAGTATATGGTAGGACCGGCACCTGGCGTAGCAACGCCTGCGTGACGCGACGAAATGAACGCCGGCGAGCACGCGCAACCCGTCACGTCGAATTTTATTGGCACTTTGACTGTGGTGTAGTCATGTTCTCACACGACACGCGTCTCGTGATTATCATGTTTGCCCCAGTCACATACCTTCGTCATCCATTGGCGTCACGTAATATTAAATTTGGCATATTTGAAGCCAGCGACGCGGCCGCGAGCGCATCTTGAGTGTGGCATGTAGTCATGTTGGTACATGACACGCATGTCATAATTTTCGTGTTAGGGTCTGTCGCTTGTATTTGCCATGCAATCATGCCATACCATACTAGTTTTGAAACATGCCATCTGAACGAATCCATCGAAAGAGCTGCAGCACCATGAAATGTAAATCATGACATTCTTGACAAACATGTCACGATTTTCATATTATGACTAGTCAAATATGTTCTCCATACAGTCATGTTATGCCGTACCAAGTTTGGTATTGATACCGTTATCAAAACGGCGAGGAGAACTAAACGTCGTAGGCGGCTAGATAGATAGATAGATAGATACGCTCAAAGTCACCGAAGTTCGCTAAGAAATGCTACGCATTTAAAAGAGCGCTGTCTATTCTTGTATCTATGCTTCTGTAGTTACACTGTAACTATTGTTATGGTGCGCTGTTCGTATATTCAGTTCCAATTACATTTGTAATGTCCTGATTTATACTTTCTAGTTTCTTCTGAACAAACATTGTCTGTGTGTGATGCCGTGGCCAATGAGCAACAAAGATAGCGTCTGGGTCTGAGATAAAGGTATACATATTCATATCTTCTTGCCGGTAAGCTATAAAAGTTAAAAAATGCTTGTGCTGTTAAAGTGTGGAATTGATTAAGTATACTGTAGGCAGGCGCGCTTCCTGATACAGGACATTGATAGCCACAAACCTGGGGAGTCCCAGACACACTCGCAGCGCTTCTAGCTCCAAGACAATAGGTTTTGTTTTATGAACAGGACCGGTCAAAAATAGTATGCATATGAATTCCAGTATCGGGCGCATGTGAATTTAGCAAGGTGTGCCTTCGTGAGCCGTATTCACGGTTACTCAGCTTGCGCAACAAGCCTGGAGCCCTTTCTGTTTAGTGGAAGCGTCCTCTGAAGGGAGGCACCCAGCTGCTCCATTCCTTTCGTTTTGGCCTCACTAGTGTGAGGCTGCTAAAACTATTTGTTTGTTATAACAGCCAATACAGCTGTAATAATTACGAGAAACAAAGTTCTACCTACCACGCTCCATAAATCTAACAATATAAGCTATGCATATTTGGTGAACTGGCTTGAATATTTTTTAATTTTATATGCAGCATTAGTTAATATTCACGAGCTTTATTGTTCTAGGAGATGAAATAAAAATAAGAAGCAGAGAAAAAAAGAGAGCTAAAGAGGGAGATAGGGAGAGAGAAAAAAGGAATAACGAGAAATATGAGTTTGCTTGTTTCACATTTTCTTGTATTTTCGGTTTTTGATGTAGCTCATAAAAAATCAATAAATTTCTAGCATGCCGTATTATGCTTGCCTTTTACCACCACCAGTTATCTGCTGTACGAGTGTTATCAGAATGTCGATGATATAGAATAGACACCAAAATATAGGATTTGTAGAAATATTACAGGAATTTGCATTTTTCTAATGTGAATAATAAATAAAAGCGCTATGCGAAATGCTATCACTCTTTCAGCTTTGCTATGAGTTGAAGTTCACTTTTGCGAGTTATCATTATTGACTGCATTTTTCTGCTAGAGTCGCATGCCGTATTTCACATCGAAGCTGTGCTGTATAACTAGACCAATCATAAGCGACTCTGCGAACAGACAACTGCTCATGAACAAACTATTAAACAGAAAAAACACGTTCCATAGTGAATTTTATCTTTAAATTTTAAAAAATCGCAGCATATCCACCAGGTCAATGATGACAAGTGGGGCGAAGCTTTCCGCAGTCCATCCTCATGGTAATACTTATGTGATTCTTAAAAGAGAAAACAAGAAAAAAGTGAGCCCCGTAACTGTCTGCATCACAGTGCTACACCTCTACAGTAGCTCACGAGGGATGGGGTTAACGTGGGATTGAAAGAATGGGATTAAGGGTATAGAGATAGAGACAGCAGGAAGGAGAGAGCATGGCGCAGGAACAGCGACATCCGGAAGTAAAGAGGAGATATAAAAGGTGGACACGGTCGCAGGAGTCCGAGGACGGGGCACCACTCGGCGAGAGCTCTTGTCGGCGTCAGGAGACGGCGTAGGGCGAGCCAGTCGGCCAGAGCTGCGCTGTCGTCGGAGATCGCGGGGGCACAGCCGGTCAGCACGAAATCTAGCAAGTGAGTCCTCGGGGTAATACGAGTGCATTTGCGTAAGACCAACTAGGAATTAGCAAATGTCAGTGCCTCGTCCACCGACGTCTGGAAGCTCAGCATCGTTCAGAAGTACGAGGCCAGACTGCCCGAAATGGACGCACGGATGGACGGATGTGAGGACGGATGTACGGACGGACGGACGCACGGACGCACAGAAGCACGGACAGACTGACGGACGCTTCACCCCACTCATCATCATTCACTCCGTAGATATGCTGTGACACCGTTTTATTGACATGCAATGCAATGTAACTGGTTACTACGACGACTATGATGGCACGGGACGTACGATCCATCGCATAAAAAGCTTTACCTCGAAAAAAAAAAGAAAATCGGCAGATCCCACGTACCTTGGGAATCGATGTTATGTGAAGTATGCGTATGGAAGGTGACTGTGTTTTAATTTTTTATTGGATGAAATATTACGATCTGGCATTAAAGATGTGTGCAAATGCACGTACAGACACACGCTAAACAACCGTATATGTTTTATATAACCAGTTGTGCACAGTTTTGTAATGATGCCAACAGCAACACGGCTGCCAACAGCAACACCGGAACCGGTAAGCTGATATGAAGCGCTGCTGCACGCGAGAATAGTACCCCTAGACAGTGCTATACATAGATAGACTTCAATGGGCGGCTTCTAACTGCAGGAAGCATTGACCCGACGGGATGGCTGTCTGATAGGAGTACTCATGTAAGTGACTTGGCTCTGTGATGGCTCTGTGGCGAAACACTTAATTACCATGCGGAATGCCGGGGTTAGAGTCCTGCATGCTGGAACCCTCATATTTATTCTGTGCATTCACGAGGTCAACGCTGCTGATGGCAGTTTTGTCTTAACGTTTACGCGTTAAAATTACCCATGTGTGTTCTCGCCGGTAGATATTGTGTCAATTTCCTGTGGCACGTACCCGCATATCTGTGGCGCATACCCACCCGCGGGTATGTGCCACAGATTCGTCAAACTCTCATATCACCCTCCCGTACTTTTCTTGGTTTAACCAAGTTGAGGGGTTGATCGGGAGAGCACCCAGACGTTGGCGGATTAAGCGAATAAATAGATAGATAGATAGATAGATAGATAGATAGATAGATAGATAGATAGATAGATAGATAGATCCTTAAAGTGTCTGCAGTACGCAAAAGAAAAAGTGCTTGGTATTAAAAAAGAAAAGATACGACTCAGACTCAGCTCAAACGGCAGTTGATGAACTGAATGAACTGAAGGCGTGATACTTACCAAGAAAATCAGATATATTAACATAGCGTAACTCCGCGAACGATTCTTTCAACAGCGATTACCCACTCAGCTGAAAACCCCTACACCGGGTGTGTGCCAAAGAAATTGGCCAAACACCACCACTCAACACTTATGCAACACAAATGAGTTAAATAATTAAATAAATAAATAAATAAATAAATAAATAAATAAATAAATAAATAAATAAATAAATAAATAACCTGA
Source organism: Rhipicephalus microplus (assembly GCF_043290135.1). NCBI lineage: Eukaryota > Metazoa > Arthropoda > Arachnida > Ixodida > Ixodidae > Rhipicephalus > Rhipicephalus microplus. The sequence continues at coordinate 108,718,266 of NC_134703.1, read as the reverse complement.
GTGATTCTCTTCTAGCCTGTACACAGATTGAGGAGGAGGAGGTTATGAGATTCTGCTCAATTATTAATAAGAGTAAATCTATAAATATTGAATCAAATAAATAAATTGGTGGGTAGAACAGCTTCTCTGGTCTCCTGTCTTCACCAACGCTTTCTTTAACTAAATGAACTGGCTCATTGTTACTATTATTTTAACATACACTCTCACTAGTGTATCTCTCCACCACGCAAGTTGCTCTCCGCTAGCTGCACGGAACAGTTGACACAATTACAAAACTGCTTCTTGCCCCCGTTACGAAAGGATTGCATTGTGTCAATGGTGCAATAATGCGGGAATTCAATTATGAACAATGGGCTAATGAGCAAGACATTAGGCGAAATACTTCCAGTCTTTTTAATTTCTCGCTGATACAAGAGCAAGTGTTCTAAGCTTCCTCGAATTCTCAGCTATAGATAGCGTTTAACTTCCAGTAGATCACGCACTTGGTGGTTTCTTTGTCTAAGCCGCGCGAAATGAATAGAAAGCAGATGTCAAACAAACTGAAATTCCAAGTTTTTTTTTGTTAGCAAGTGCCCAATGCTACTCTCTGGCCACTATCGCTGATATAGAGTAAGTCCAGCATTACGATTTGATGACAGGAGACATCAATAGTTTTAGCGTATGACCAGCTTTGTTTTTCTACATAAAGCTGCTGAAGAGAGTTCTGAATCTAACTGGCAGCATGCTACTCCAGATTAAAAGATGTCAGCAACGTATCTAAGGACTCCTGACATACTTATGTTACAATATTGTTTGATTTGGAACTTACGTAGTTTTGGCAACATACATAAACAAAATTTCTGAAGTACCTTTCAAATAGCACTGACAGCGCAGCGCTTTCATTCAAGACAAAATTTATTAAAATGTAAAATACGTACCACGTACTACAGAAAGGAAGAACGTATAGCTTACATTTCGGCAAAGCAAACATAAAGCACTTTGAATATTTTTAAATAAAACCGACAGCGCTGCACTTTGTGCAAACAAGTTCCGATAAAATAAACGATGAGGCTTGTTTAATTGTCGCGCGCAATATTAACTGTGAAAAAGAAATAGTTTTATTCCAGGAAGTGTAACTGCACGTTGAAAATGTCTCATTTTCTTATTTGCGATAATAAAAATTTTGAGCTACAACTAAGGCAGAATAATAACGTGAATAGGTAACTTACTTTTGCGATTACCAATTGAGTGAGACCTCATTTAAGGTGGCCATAATTTTATTAATCTTGTTAAGATGCAAATTGTAAAAGACTCAACAACAACAACAACAACAACAACAACAACAACAACAACAACAACAACAACAACAACAAAAACAACAAACTCGCAACAGAACCTCACGTGGTTGAAATTTCAGGAGCCCTCCACTACGGCGTCTCTCATAATCATATTGACACGCTGTCTTGGTGTCAGAAGAGAGCGAAGAAGGGAATGACTGCTGTGGCGGAGTGTACAGTTGTTGACTTCGAATTCCTGTCTATCGTTTCCTCTCGCGACAGACTGTTGGACGTGCTGGTTACTGTACTGCAACGTCTTATGCCTGCTGGTCCTGAACCAGAAGAAACCACCACCAGCGCACCAGGGCCTGCTGATATCCATCGAAGCAGCCATTCACTTCTTCGCTCTCTCCTTCTGCCACCAAGGAAGCGTGTCAATATGGTGGTTTTGGGACGTTGAACCCCACATATCAGTCAATCAACAACAACCATGATGACGATGACGACAACGTTAACTATAACACTAAAAATAAATGGGCAAGTTTACACTAGCACGTAAAGCTTACAAAACAGCGAAAGTGATTGATCTTAGGGGCTCGACGTAGCTTTCTTGGCTGATGTTAGGACTTTTTATTGTCATAGACAAAGGAGAGTCGAACCACAGCTTGTCACCGACCATGCAAGAAGGTATAAACTCCAGCGCCAGAACTAGCGTGCAGATCTGGCGGTGACATCCCTGTAAAGCGGCCCCGCCGCGGTGGTCTAGTGGCTAAAGTACTCGGCTGCTGACCCGCAGGTCGCGGGTTCAAATCCCGGCTGTGGCGGCTGCATTTCCGGTGGAGGCGGAAATGTTGTAGGCCCGTGTGCTCAGATTTGGGTGCACGTTAAAGAACCCCAGGTGGTCAAAATTTCCGGAGCCCTCCACTACGGCGTCTCTCATAATCATATGGTGGTTTTGGGACGTTAAACCCCACAAATCAATCTATCAATCCCTGTAAAAGCGCTGGCCTTTCTTCGCTTGTACTCGGCTTACGCGGCGAACAAATTCTGCGTGGCCGCTGCGCGGACTGTTTCCGTAGGTGGGCGTGGCTGATAAGAAACGTTGCCCGATAAGAAACGCGCGGAGGATTCTTGCAGACACCCGACTTTTAATCTCGAGCTTGATTTTGCCTCCATACATCTGTAAGTAGGCAGTAGGTTATTAATCACCGGAATTATACATCGGGCGTTACTAGTTAATTGCCTATCAATATAGAGCATAAAGGTAAAGCACGTCGTGAAATAAGAAAGTATTTCTATTTGATTCCTGAAAAACTACCAAAACACGAGCTTATAGGTCCATGATGCGAGAGATGTCGCACTAGTAAATATTGTGAGTGGAACAAGTATATAGCATAAAGCAGGAAGATTAGCTTTATTGTCTAAATTACAAAGATGCTTAATTAGTATTATAAGAGGAAACCTGATGCCACAATACTTGATATACTGGGCTCATCCCAATTCTAGCTACGACTAGAACTTGACATATCTATATCTATTAAGGCGACATGTGGTCCCCAAGATATAGGCTTTGTGATTCACTAAGGTTGATCCACAACTAGGAGGGAGCGAGTTAATGTTCTAAGCTTTCAAATGTTGAGTCGGTTCATTTGAATTTATCATCGTATAATATAAACCTCTTTTGAAATCAAAATAATTTTTATTGCTAGTAATAACAATAAAATGCAAACAATAAAAATCAGAATCCCAACAGCAATCAAACCCAAGGCATTCTGCATGACATCTTTTCCTAGGGGCACGCTAGGCCTTGAAACTACACTGCAGAGATACCAAATTAAAGAGTAAATAATGTCCGTGCAACGTCAGTTGCAGCTGAAATGCTTGTACATATAATTTCATAAATAAAGCAATAAACACTACATAAGTGTTCTTATAATACAGGAGTAATGTAAGGCTCACGTCGGTCTTGGTTCCAACGTTGGCTCCGTTTTTGTAACAGTCTAAAAAAACATTACATTTGCATTCTTATGGTTCAGCAAGCTCTATTGAAACATTGTTCGACACCAAATATTACGCTAACGATAGCTACGTATAATATTTATCCCGTTGCACCATAAAGTGCACAATGTTCTGAAAATACTGATGTCTGTACTCTAATGGGAGCGCTGAGGTTACGCCAGTCGGACCAAGAGCTAACCTTTCAACGCCAGGGTGTAGCCGGTGTTATTGGCAAGGTCAAGATGTGCACAATTACTATACTTGCAGAAAGACGTTGATCTACCTTGTAACGCTTAGATTAAGCCAAAAAGTTCATCACAGATTCGCTGGCGATTTCTCGCGAAACTGATTCCCACAATGAGCAGTCGCTGACGATGGTGACGATGAAGGACAAGCGCGTTCCACACCACACATTCTCTTTCTGTCATCACGGCACAGCACGTGCAAGGTACCCACTTTACTCCATGACGATGACTCTCATGGTGATGAAGATGATGACGATGATAATCACGGACAACTGCTGGCTTGTAAAGTAGATTGTATACGTCTCGATATACTTTACGATACGTTTCGTATGACTGGAAACAACCAGCAACCACCAGAGGAACGTGCCTAGACCTCGTCTTTGTCAACTTCAGGCTAGATGTGATTCCACAAAGCAGTAACATTGAAGGTGATACGAAATTCACAAGTCAACACAACATGCCACTTGTGACCAATAAACATTGTATATAACTGTACATCGCTTGACACTCATTTAAATGCGTGAGCGCGCAATGTCAAGGGTGATCTACGATACCACCGAGTAGCAGTGAACGATCCGACTGCTTCGCCCACTCATTATCGTTCACTTCGTTCATATGCTGCGATTTTTTTTATTATCGTATTACTACTGCACTTGTGCCATTGTGCCGCGTTTTCTTAGAGCATTTGTCGATACCTTTGCTGAAATATTATTTGACATAGTAATTACGCTGTGTACCACCACTCCCGACACTCCAGAGAAAGCACTTGTCTTTTATGTGTCATCGGGCAGCACATGTTGCCATATCTCAAGTAGTTTTCGATGGCGTATACAGGGAAGGTAGCAACTAATAAATTATGACACTTTCAAACATGCATTCATGTTGCGAAAGGTGGCGCCCAAGATCACTCGTAAAGCGTGGTGCTCTTGTATATACTAAAGGATTGATATTCTTTGCTGCAAACTGAACAATCAATCAATCAATCAATCAATCAATCAAACAATCAATCAATCAATCAATCAATTTGTAACTAAGAGTAACGCTACAGCGGGGGAAACCTCTCCGTCACTATATGATGTCTGTGTTTAGCAGACATTGGACGCAGAAGACGCTCGCGATCGATGTACTTACTACACGGTAAGGCATGCCGAAGAGTACCACAACCTCGCTCGGGTCTTTACCCCGAATGCACAGGAGCTCCAAGAAGCACTCGCGGCGACACTACTTCTACGTCCACCTTAATTTCTTCCTGTAGCGCTCGTGTGGCTCTCCGTTCCTACTGCTGTACCTGGTCTCTCCTAAAAAAATGACTGCCCAAGAGTGGGGCCGGATACCGAGTCGCCAAACGTGCATCGTACGGCAACTACGTAACTGAATCGGTTGAACTGTCTTCGGACATTCGCCGTTGTAGACGCGGCAATGTCAACAGCGAGCATGCCATCCTGTGATGTACTCGTAGGGATGAGTGGTTTGGTCGCCGGACGGCTTCCTTTCGACCTCGGTGGTAATTGTAGCCAAGAGGAACACTGCAGCAGGGCATCTTCTCCAGCGCTAGTTTGTGCGCAAGTATTTACCGTGCATTGCTCGTGGACGCCGCTCCCCACCGAGGTCCATTGTCAACTAAGCTGGTTGGCCTCTTTTCAAAAAGTACATTCAAGGTATGAGATCCGCCCTTACGCAGCGTCCAATAGACTGCTTTACAAATCAATCAACCAATCAATCAATCACCCAAAAAATAATTTGGGCGCTGGCAAAAGCTATCACAGAGGTGCCGCTAAGCATCGTTTTTATGCGAGAGGTTTACTATAAAATTAAAATTATGCTATATTTGGTGCATCCAGATTACGTTTTACGCTAAAAGTAATGAATTAAACGTGAAAGCTTACGTGAACATATAAAAGAGGGGCACGTAAACTTTATTTACACAAAATAATCGCTTCACGTACTTTGACACCACGGCTACATGTGTCTTCACTGACGGGAGTGATCATTGCTCAAAAAGTATTCGGTGTGAATGAATAATTGCTTAAAACGTACTCGGTTAACAGCACCTCCTGGAGTTGAGCACTTTTGCGATTGCGGTCCCTGCAATTGACGCTGGCGTATGGAATTTTTATCGATGCAGCCTCATCAAATGTGAGGCGGAAGAGACAGCTTTCAGGTCTTACCGAGTGGTCTAAATCATTAACCACTCTTTCTACGCACACGAGCTTCGCAGCTCTGTTCTGCTTCTTGAAACTAGGACGGCCTTGTGCTCTCCCATAATAGAGTACATTATACCCTAACTCGTCGAACATTTGTTCTGAGCTAACCCTTCCCATGAAAGTGTCCTAAGTACTCTGAATCGTTACTCCTTTGGATGCGAAGCAGCTCTTACACTAGCCTGTGTAACGCTGTCCCTCCATCGGCACCGCTCTCTCGCCGCAGATGTTGGAGCGGTGCCAAGTAGCTTACGCCCTTCTAGCAGTGCATGGTGACGTCTCACTCCCTCGCCTGCCGTGCGCTCACCACGTGTCAGCTCTCTCCTGCTTCACCCGCTTCCCTACTCGCCACGCTCGATCCTACTACTAACGGGGGAATCATCCCACACGCGCCACCTCGCTCCATCTGTCGGCGAGAAGGCGCTAGCCGGCGGGTGCGCGCGCTGCGGGCGCCTTGAGCGCCTTGGGAACTTTGCGGCACCGACAATGTGGACAGCGCACCGCTGCTCGTCGCCCTATCGCGCCAACGCGCAGGACGCCGTCACGGCATGCTTCCCGCTAGAGTTCACATACCTTTCCCAGCTGCCGCTAGCATTACGAAGGTTAGCGAAGCCGACCACGTTCGCGAATTGTGACGTCAACACTGACGAGGCGGGCGCAAGAGAAGCCGAATGCAAGCGTTGGCAGTGGAAGACCAGCGACACCGACGAGGTGCGAGTCAAGAACACCGATCGCGTTCGAAAATACAGAGGGCGTGTGGGTAACACTGACGAGACACGAGCCAAGGAAGCCGAGCGCAAGCGTCTTCAACGTGTCTCACCTCCCGTGTCTTTGCGTTGCAAACAAACGTTTATTCGAGTAAAGGCTACACCAAGTTTCGCTTCAAACCGTTCTTCCAGCACCCACGTCGATGCCCGTTTCAACCGGGTCAACGCCGTGTGCGCCGCTGATGTTTCACATCCGATCAGGATTCGCTTTGGGGAGGTAGACCATAGTTTTTTTTGCTAAACAAAACAAAAGAAATGTTGCCCTCATCTTCTTACAGGCCCCGCCGTCGTGGTCTAGTGGGTAATGTACATGGTTGCTTACCAGCAGGTCGCCGGATCGAATCACAGCTGCGGTGGCTGCATTTTCGATGGAGGCGAAAATGCCGTAGGCCCGTGTGCTGAGATTTGGGCACACGTTTAATAACTCCAGGTGGTCCGAATTTGCGAAGCTTTCCACTGCGGCGTCTCTCATACTCATATGATAGTTTTGGAATGGTAAATCCCACATATCAATCAAGCATCTTCCCATGGAGAGAACTCAAGTAAGTGTGTCGCAGAGGGGGGGGGTCATCGCGTGAATCGTAGGACTTTGGCATGATAAATTGTTATTTTGTCTTTATTACTCTTATTTATAGATGAAGGAGAAGCGCTGCCTTCAACGTCAAACGAAAGCCAAGCAAAGACGCCCTTGACTGCGAACGGTTGCGAAGCGCGAGCAGTTGTTTTCTTTTTTTTCTTTTTTTTTTACAAGCAGTCGCTGCTTGCGCCGGCCTTGCGAGACGAGCAAGGAGGATTCCACGTAGTGAATGATGGAGAGTGGGGCGAAGCATTCGTCCGTTCATTCGTTCTTGCTTCCGTCCGTGCATGCGTCCGTCTGTGTGACCGTCCATGCGTCCATCCGCCCGTCCGTGCATGCGTCTGTTCGTGCATCTCTCCCTGCGTTCGTCCATGCATCTGCCCTTGCGTCCGTTCATGCGTCCATCCATGCATCTGTCTGTGTGTCCGTTCGTCCGTCTATATCTTTAACACTCCAAGTACCACCATATCGCATCTTTTCATCATATATTCTTCATATAGAAGCACCGCCATCCAGCGGACATTCTAAGAACTAAATGAGGTGGCACACGCACACTTTCTTACGGCTTGCGCTTCGGGTATACTTCCCACCTCTAACCACCTCGAGTTCATGCGATATACTAGTTCACTGTATTCATGGCACTGCGGCCCAACGCCCGCTAAACCTTTCTAAAACTGAGGAGATTACACCCAGCAAGTATAACCCATAGCAACCCTTTCTTGTCAGATAGTGCTCAATGTACATGCCAATGGCAGCTAAGGGGGAATGAGAGACAGGAGAATTCGGCTTTTACTTTCTTACGGCTTGCGCTTCGTATCTGCTTCCCACATTTAACCACCTCGTTCATTGTATTCATGGCACTGCGGTTCAACGCTCGCTAAACCTTTCTCAAACTAAGGAGGTTACACCCAGCGAGTATGACGTAGCAACCCTTTCTTGTCAGATAGTGCTCAATGTACATGCCAAAGGCTGCTAATGGGGAATGAGAGACAGGACCATTCGTCTTTTAGTTAACGCGCACGCCGCGAACTTTTAATTTTCAACAAAGCACAGGAGAAATCTCCCACGGGCACCACTTTGCAGGTATAAATGTAACAATTGTTACACACTACGCTACGATTACGAGGGACGAACGGGTGCCGCTTTAAGGAGCTTCGCCCCTAAAAATCTTTTTAATCCTTTTAGGAGACGAGAGATGGAAATGGGAGGGACAGTTTTTTGCGTGTTTGCCTTGTCAGTCACGACACGCGAGCATGTGGCACGAGCCGCGAGACGCGATCATGCGCAGTAAGGGTGTGGACGGTGCCATGGCCAACATCGAAGCGCGACATCGTGCGACTAAGAAATGCTCCGCATTAAAAAACAACAAAGAACACGTCAACACCTATGAAGTCTACGGTAATGGCCTTTTCACTTGGTTTGAAGGTTCTAATAGTCGCAGCTTGTGTTGCTTCCCAAGAAACTTCCGGTTGCTTCAAATATCTCTCTTCAAATATCTTCTCTAACACCCAAGCATAAAACTCGTTTTTTTAGGTTGTGCTAGAGTGAGGAAAAGTTCTTCTTCGGGTTTCAGGTGAAAGAAATACGCTTAAGTGAAGCGCCATCTTTTTTAATGTTCTGTTTAGCTTAGACAGGTTGCATCGGCGCATAAAAGCGGAAGCCATCCAGGACCTGTGTTTGTAAACAGCGATAAGGTCTATTCTTTTCCTAGGACGGCTTTATGTTCTTTCATAGTAGAGTAATATGTACTCTAAATTTTTAAACTTGTTTTGTATATACACACAAAAAAAGATGTTTCTTTTCTTCATAAATATTATGTGATTCTGTTCAAGCTTAGCAAATTTTAACTTCGGCGACTTTGAGCGCATCTATCATCTATCTACCTATCTAGCCGCTTATGTTTGGGTGCTCTCGTGGTCACCCCCTTGACTTGGCGTGAACCAAAATTAGCCTGGGAGGGTAAGATGGTTTGACGAATATGACACACTGGTGAAGACATGAACATTGTCACATTCCCGTCGCGTACGTCATCAAACACTTCCCGCCAGACAGTGGCACATACCCACTCTTCATTTTTCCTGTTGTTCACCCGCGAACCCACATTGCCCCTCGATACTTTCATTCTATTTACAGCAGCTCCGACCACAGAATATGCCCTGGACGTCATCAGCCGGGCCGCCCACCCACGCGAAGTCCCTCGTACTCGTTTTCTGACCTCCCAAGAAAGCCAACTGCGTCTGTTGGATCAGCAACACCACCACGTGCACTTTTCGCCCGGTTAGTTGGTTCTGTTGTGGTCTCCGACCGGGCACGTTGGCCTGTCTGACAAACTGCTCTCTTGGTACACATGGCCATGCACAGTGCTTCGCACGGTGACTCCCGTCACTTATGAAATCGCTCCTGCTGCCTCGTCGTCTTCATCCACCCTTCAGGCCAGCGACATCGTACACGTCGCACGCATGAAGCAGCACCACTTGCCCAATGACATTGACGTCTAGATGCGCCGAGACGGCGCCTTTGTTGACGGGGGTTATGCTACATGTAGGCTGCCGGAATGCATATTGTCGACACGCGTGTGCGCCCGACGAAGAGGATGAAGGTCGCTTGCTACTCGAGCTCGCAGCTGGACTGGTCAGAGCTGCAACCGCTCTTGCAAACATATTTTGTGAATAGCCGGCAGTGTAAACAACTCGTTACTCACGTAATAATATTAATCAATCATCATTGCTTTGTGCACCTAACGGGGTTTTTAACGGCCTCTGAAATCGGAGGCCTTGAAAACTTTCTGCACCAGTCTGATTCAGCAATACCTTCGTGATCGGCCCACCGATCATGAAGACAATGCAGAACGACGATCTCATGTAATGAGGTTATGATGTGACGTTACGTTATCACACGTATCGTTGGCTTCATAGTTACGTAACGATGACGTTCCATTCTTTATCTGCGACGTCATAATAGCGTCATATCCTGGCGTCATCGTCCCTCCTGATGACGCCGCTGACATTACGACAAATGATTCATTTTCATACTCGATGAGGCATCTAGAGCCAGCGCCTTAACAAAGACACTTAGCAAATGCACTAGTATGGAATTCACCATCACAATGCTGGGAGCTGACTAGCATCCTTACATTCGACGTCGGGTTCGCAGGGTGATGAAGGTCAGATTTGTGCACTCCGCTTTGTGCCCTGTGCACTCTCCAGAGAAAATAAGATGCCTTCATTAATTGGCACTTGTGTTTGCTGTCATGTTCACAGAGAGACACTCGAGGCGCGCGGCACGAGGGTCACCAATGTGCCCTCGGAATATTTATAGGCCGAAAGGAGAACGTTTTTGTTAATATAGTCCAGGTCGCGTTACCATTCGAAAATTATCTGTGTCATCATCACAAAATTGCTTACATCACTTAGTGGCTGATGGGGTTGCTTCGACTTCACAGAATTAGTGGATTGTAACAGCAAGATTTCTTATAGCGTTTGATCTCTGGAAAAACAATTAAAAGCTTGTACGATGTGTGATGTCCGAAATTTGGTATTAACCGGGAAAGTAGGAACGGAAGTGTACTGTAGGATGCTAAATGTCATTTGTTACAATCACACAATGATAATGTAAGGAATAATAACGTTCAAGGATGTTCATATATAAATTATAAATGCTGTCAAATAAAGGGTAAAGCTTTCATAATTGTACGTGCCTCATCATAGGTGAGTGAAAGTCTCTGCCATAACACCGCATAGACACTAACACAATATTTCCCTGTTCATTTATGTATTGTTTGAGGGTAGCTGTAGTCGAGTGAAATCACAGGATATATGTGGCTTAGTTGTCTTGATCCACATCGCCACTGCTATGCTCGGTAATTGCTTCCATGTCTGTTGGGAATGTTCTTTATTGAGTCACATTAGGCAGTATTACTGTATTAAACATATGTGAAAGTTAGGCACATTGCTTTCAAAGCACCACCATAAACAAAGTAATTATAAAGGATGCACGCATGCATCTTCAGTCATTTAGGTCATGTAGGCGTCGCAGTGCGTCTTGCTGTTAGCCTTACCACTCATAAAGGTGGCGCCTTACGAAGTGCATCAGTGGGCTTACTATACGTGTATGTACTCCGACTGCAAATTTTTTTAAATACACGAAAAAACAACAACAAAATAAATGAGCTGTCGCCAGCTTAAAAAACTCTGCCTTGGACATGATTTGGTGCCAGATATATCCTTATAAGATGACACCTCACATAATTTTTTAGCGTTTTCCATTGTTAACTGATTGTAATTTTGGGAAAAGGGAGGTAGAATAAGCCAACCAAAAGACTACGGGAATATTCCAGTAATTCCTGGCTTGCTTTGTTTGCTGTATTGTGAGAAACCACTATCTCCAAACGGGAATAGTATCAATCCTAGTGCGATACAGCCAGTTCAAATTCGATTATTTTCTTGATTAGGCTTTGGGATAAATGAACTATTCCTAATTACAGTACATCCTGATAATTCATGAAACAGTAACCATAATAACAATTTTCTCGATTCGAAGCTGGGTGGAACGCGGACGATTACTTATAATTAATTAGCACCCTGGTCCACTCACGTGACATCGGGCAAGTCACTGGTGTGCTACACTCGCACAGCAGCGCCTATAAACAAGAAAACCATCGCTTTAATTACATGCTCGTTTGCACGGAAATGTTTGCTGCTACTATACTGAACATAGTGTACGATAACGTGTAGGTGGGTGCATATTCTTCGTAAAACGTGAGAGTTGCGGTAAAAACCAGTGATCACGTCCGTACAGAAATGTAGGGCTCTCGAGTGTGTCGCAGAAATCAGTTACGGTGCGGTCTGATGTAACGAAGTAGTGAAACATACTTTCGCTGGACATTACCTAGCATCTCTTTCGATCCAGTCTATAAGCGTTTTCATGCACAAGCGGTGCTGCTTCACAGCAAAATGCGTGGCGTCACAGACAAGACTGCCGACGACAAGCCTCGTTTTCGCCATGCTATGTGAGGAATAAAAGAAAATGCGTTGGCAGTCCTGTTGCCGGGTGGCTTTTTTGCGGCGTTCAAACGGAGACGAGACGGAGGCGGCCATACACGGAGGCTGGTATAGGTGTTAAACGCGCGGCCCGTTTCGTACGGTCCCAGCGAAAGAACAAGAAAACATTCGGTGCTATCCCCGTGACCGGGCAGCGCCGGCTGTTCCCAGCGGGCGGACGTCGAGCTGTTGGAAAGGAAGGGGTACGAGTTGGTGGAAAGAGAACGGGTGTCCTCTGTGTCGGACGGAGGAAAGCCGTCGTAACTCAGCGCGGCCGGGGTTCCCGGCTGACTAGCGCTCGGTTTGGTCCGCGCGCCGATACAGCGGCCCTGGCTGCCTCGCTCGAGGGGCCGCGGCAGCCAGCCGGCACCGCGAACCTGCTGCTGCCTGCAAGGAAGAGAAGTGAGAGAAGCGCGGAGAGACGGGCACACAAAACGCGCGGCATCGGCGAGAACTTACGCGCCCGAACCGGCAGCGCAGCGCACCTCATCCGCCGCGCCATCGGAAAAGAACGAAATATTAAAAAAAATAAATGTAAATGAATAGGCTATAGGGCCGGGCGCGCGGCTACGAGTCATATTTCACGCCTTTACGGCCGCGTCCATCGGCGCTGGAATGCCGCCGCTGGCGTGTCTCTCGCGCTGGCTGTGCAGCGCCTCTCCGACGGAGAAGGGATGATGGTCCCGCGGCGGTTTGCGCGCCGCTCTACCGAGCGAGCGCAGCGTTGCTGTTGTTGTTCTTGTCATTGGCGTGATTGTTATTGTCGGGTCGGTGATTGTGGCCCGTTTGCCCTTCCCTCCAAACCTTGAAAGGAGTTGGGCGGCAGGTGGCGTCCGGACCGCCGGTGTGCGCGTCGCGCACTCCCCTCCCCCCAACCCTTGCCTCCTTCTGCCGCCTTTTGACCCCCCCTTCTTTCCTTCGCCGACTTCTATGTGCCCCCGCTGGCACCACAGTGGTTCACTGGCGCGCACGTTCACCGTCCGTCGACGAGAGCCTCTTCGATTCCTTTTGCTTCGCCGTTCACAATTTGTCCGTGGGAGAAGAAGAGACGCGCGACGCTCTGCTGCCATGCTAGCTCGCTCGTCGACTCGTGCATTTTACGAGCGTTTTAGCACCCGGCGTCGGCCCAGCGAGCAATGGTGCGGCGGAGCGCGCAGCTTCACTGGGAAGTACAGTCGCACCGGGCTGAATGTAATGAGACCTCCTCGTATACGAGGCGCGCATTCTTTAGGTGCCGGTGTAATTAAATTCGAATGCCGCTCCCTTTCTTCGTTCGTGGTGGCGCTGCAACTACTACTTCGGCGCCGTCTCGTCGACGTCTGTGCAGCGAGGAGGGCTCTGACCACTGGACTTTCCGGTGCATTTGCGAGTCGGAAGCAGCACCTTCGCGGAGGCGTCAACGAACGAGCTTTCTTGCATGCGCCTCGCGTATTGACAGGGTGCTGGATACGAGAAAATTGTTGCTGCACCCAGTCGTATATCCCCGCGCTCGTCGATATCGTTGTTTTGATCGGCTGCAAACATGCACCCGGGAGAGCGCCTTCATCCTTTCAATTCTGGCGCCTCGTATCGGTTTCTCCGCTGGGCTTCTTGCTACGCAGCGAGGGTTACTGCCATCGAAGTGGTCGGACAACGACGCACTCGCGAAGAGTAAGAACACGATGTCTACGCCACCCTATTGAGAAGCAAAAATAACACACTGGGAGAAGGCGAGGACTTTCAGGGTACCTCGCAGTTGAAATCGCTGAAAAGAAGCAAAAAGAGAAAAGTCTGAGGAGGAAGAGGAAATAGATGGCGTTGAAGAAGTGGTCGGAAAAAGAATAGAGGGGGGGGCATAAAATTAAGCCGCGAAAGAAATTATATGGGAGCTGCCGCTCTTGGCCAAACGAGTGCTTCTGGGGCGATCATTCGCCGTTTCGCAGTGATAAGGGACCGCCGGACTTGCGCAGAGGCACACAGGGATTCCTTTTTATGGGTGAAATTCGCGGCGCCCCTGCAAATCTCTGTCTGCCACGCTGGTCTTCTTGGCTTCCCCAACAGTGGCCACCACATGCGCATCGTCAGTAGAGAAATCGAAGCCCAGTATCAGTGCGCGAGAGAGATCCACCATGCTGCTACCGCGGTGCCTCCTGTCGGTCGCTTGCTCCCACTGCGTATAACCTGTCGGAAAATTTATTGGCGCCCCGTCCGCGCGGGAGACGACCAGTTAAACGAGCCCTGTATTGCTTGTTTGATATTGATTCGTGTTGATTCGTATTGATTCGTGTTTTTTGTGCTCTCTTTCTCGATACACTCACTCTTATGTTCCGTCGGAGCTGCGAACTTAAAGAACCGCTTTAGAGAGAGCACTTAACCGTATCAAAATGAATAGCTCTGTGATGAAGGTATGTCAGGCGGCGAAGCTGTGCTCCTTTCATTTTCGTAGTGCGTGTCACGCGCTTGACCCAATATGACAGCGTTGATGTTACGTTTAAACGCTGCCGGTCAGGCAGAAAAGCGGCCACCCTAATAATTTCGCGTACATTCTCTTTATATATTTCCAGCCGTTATCTTTCTTCGCAGTTGCTGTCGTCGTTAAAATGGGTGTCATTAGGAACGTAGACGCAGAGTCTTTAGCACCGTGAAAAAAAAAGAAAAATTTTCTCTTGTTGAACAGGAGCACTTGAGATACGACGCATTTGCTGTGGTTTATTGAGTGTGAAAGAAAATATTAAAAGAAGAAATTAAATATTTGGTGCAGTGAATGGGCAACCAGTGAAAGCTGTCTGTGTAGACGAAACTCTGAGGCTAGTGTCTTTGGAAGCTGCATCGCGTGGGGCTTCAGCCAGCGTTGGAATAATGAGTAGTACACGCACTTGTGAGTGAGTGAGTATGAACTTTATTGAGGTCCTGAGAAGAAAGAAAGCGGTGCCGAAAGCCCCGCCATCAATCCGGCGGCTCCACCCAGGTCGGGACCGGTAGACAGAGTCTTTCGGCGACGGCCCGGGCTCTCTGGACAGCCTTGAGCTGAGCGATGAGCTCTGTGCTTCGAAGGGCGGAGTCCCAGGAGGACTGGTCAGAAAATTCTGTACCCACGTTGGCAGGGCACAACCAGAGCATGTGTTCGAAATTGTTATACTCGTTTCCACAGTGTGGACATGCAGTGGAAAAGTCCGGATTAATCCTGCTTAGTGTCGTTGGTGTGATGTATGTACGTGTCTGCAATTGTCTGTAAGTGATTGCTTGTGCTCTGTTCAGATCTCTGTGAGGAGGAGGAAAAGTTCGACGTTCTAATCTATGATGTGAGGTGAGTTCGTGATATGATACAAGTGGGTCTTTGTAGTCGAGGTTCCTGCAGGCTGCATTTAAGCGAGGGGGCGAACCACTGACGCGGAAAGTGAGCGCTCGCGCCAGTGTGTGTGCCCGCTCGTTTGGGTTGCCAGCAAAGCCGGAAATGTTTCCCATGTGGGCTGGGAACCATGCGATGTGTGAAGACCGAAAGTTTTCCTCCTTCGTCTCGTGGTTGAAAAGCCTGTTAACGACCGCAGCTGCCTTCGAAGAGACTAAGGCCGCCGAAAAAGTTCTTATAGCTGTTCTAGAGTCCGAGTAAATGACAGAGGCTTCAGTGCAGCTTCGAAGGGCTAGCGCAATGGCCATTTCCTCTGCTTCGTGGGTGAAATTGGTAACTACCGTGGCTGCGTTGACGAGCGAGCCATGGGCGTCCACCACAGAGACTGCATAGGCACCTCGATTCCAATATTTTGCGGCATCAACGAAGAGGGCCTTCGTATCGTTGCACATGATCTTGGCGAGTATTGCCTTGGCTCTCGCTTTTCTTCGTCCTTCATTGTGGGTTGGGTGTATGTTTCTGGGAATCGGGTCAACTGTTATCGCTTTCCTGGCTTGTGTGCAAAGTTGGGACTTTTCTGGCGGCATGAAGAAAGGCTGAAGACCGGCTTCAAACAATATCTCGTTGCCCGCCTTTGAGAGTGAGAGCCGACTAATCTGTGCATGCCGCTGTGCCTCAAAGAGTTCGGTAGCTGTATTATGCAGGCCCAATTGTAAGAGTCGTTCCGTACTAGTGTTGCGAGGGAGGCTCAGGACCCTTTTCAATCCTGTTCGAATTAATGTATCAATTTTGTTGAGCTCTGTCTTCTTCCAGTTGAGGAAGGGGGCGGCGTAAGTCACGTGGCTGATGAGAAAGGCGTGAAATGCTTTCATGAGGTTGTCCTCTTTCAGACCAGCCCTTCTACTGTTGACCCTTGATAATACCCTGGTGAAGTTGAAGACACTTTTCTCTATACGTTTGAGGGCCTCCGCGTTGTCACCGCTGTAAGCACCAACTACCATGCCCAGGACCTTGATTGTGTTACATATTGGGATACTACCTCCGTCCTTGGTGTGTAAGTGAACGGGGAGGGAGCTAAGGAGCTGTCCCTTTCTGGGGCCGTGTTTACACAGAAGGAGCTCTGATTTGCTCGTAGATAGCTTCAGCCCCGTATTTTGTAGGAAAGCTTGTGTGGTGTCTAGGGCATGTTGTAGGTTTTGCTCCAGGGAGCCTAGTGGGCCACTTGTGGACCAGATGGTAATGTCATCTGCGTAAATCACGTGTCCTACCCCATGAACTTTCGAGAGTCGGTTCGCCAGATCGTGCATTGCGATGTTGAAAAGAAGTGGCGAAAGCACTGACCCTTGGGGGGTGCCGACGTTTCCCAGCTTGTGCTTACGGCTTCTGATTTGTCCGATGTTTATGGTAGCCGTACGGTCCGCCAAAAACGATCTGACATAGTTGTGAAATTTTTCTCCGAGATGTAAACTGGAGATTTCGTTGAGGATATGTTCGTGCCTGACCGTATCGAAGGCCTTCGTTATGTCGAGCGCCAGGATGCCCTTTACGTCCCGTGATTTATTGTCTATCACAGCACTCCTGATAAGGAGCATGGCATCTTGTGTTGATAGTGATTTTCGGAATCCTATGAGATTGTGGCGAAAAAGGCTGTTTGCTTCGATGTGCTCTGCAATTCTATTGTGAATGACATGTTCGGCGACCTTTCCGAGGCACGAAGTAAGGGATATTGGTCTCAAGTTCTCGGCATGGAGCGGTTTTCCGGGTTTGGGGATGAGAATTATATTGGCAGTTCGCCATTCATCCGGTACGCGGCCCGCCGTCCATACTTCGTTTATTTTCTTTGTAATGATTTGTATGGCTTGGTTATCTAAGTTTCTGAGAAGTTTGTTAGTTAATCCGTCTGGACCAGGGGCCGAGCGGCCGTTAAGGCCATGAAGGGCGTGCACAATCTCTGAGACCTCGAATGGACGATCCAGTGAGCGTTGAGGTGTCCCCTTGTACTCGCATGCCGGGTCGTCCCAGGGGACTGATTTGCTTTCTGTCGGCAGGTATATGTCTGCCAGGGTGTTAGCAAAGTCCTGAGGACTAGTGCCTTCAATCGTGTGCAGGTGGACGAGTCTGTCGAGCATTATTCGAGCATTGCTCTTGGTCGGTTTGTTGCTGTCGGCGAATAGGTTTTTTAGAAGGCTCCACTTGCTTCCCCGTCTCATTTTACCATCCGCCTCATTACAAACCTCATCCCATTGTTGCGCACTCAGCTCTCTGGAATGTTCTTCGATTTTTTTGTTTATTTCCCTTAGTTTAGATCGCAGCCTCCTGTTTAGCTTCTGCTTTTCCCATCGTCCTCTTAGCGCATTCTTCGCCTCCAGGAGGTGTGCGAGTCTGGAGTCCATGACTGGAACCTCCAGGTCCAAGGTTATTTCTTTAGTGGCTTTTGCCACCGTACCTTTCAGATTTTCCAGAAGCTCTTCAAAGGTTTCCCCTTGGCTGTCCTCGCTTCCCCTTATTCTTCGGAAAAGGTCCCAGTCGACGTATCTGTACGTCTTAGGTGGAGCGGGTGTGATACGGACGTTGATTTCTAAGATGAAATGGTCGCTGCCAAGGTCCTCTTGCAGATTGTCCCACGACCCTTCCGCGTTTCCGAGGAACGTCAGGTCGGGGGTGGTGTCTCGCTGAACAGAATTGCCTCTGCGTGTCGGAAACCTTGAGTCCGTGATTAACTTCAAGTTGAGGTTGTTTGCACACTCCGCAAGGTTAAGACCTTTCCTGTCATTGGTACTGTAGCCCCAAACGTTGTTGTGCGCATTGAAGTCGCCGGCAACGATCAACGGCCGGTCCCTGGCTTGCGACACCGCCGATGATAGGAGTTTGGTAAAGTTCCTGAGTCGGTCGGTCGGAGAACTGTATACGTTCAGTATGTAAAGGTGAGCTTTAAGAGTTCGACTCGGAATGATTTCTGTTATCATGGATTCCAGGCCTTTCTTGTATGTCGGGGTGTCCCTTTCCATAAAGCTGATGTCCTTACGGATGAGGGTGGC
Organism: Rhipicephalus microplus; assembly: GCF_043290135.1. Classification (NCBI taxonomy): domain Eukaryota; kingdom Metazoa; phylum Arthropoda; class Arachnida; order Ixodida; family Ixodidae; genus Rhipicephalus; species Rhipicephalus microplus. The sequence continues at coordinate 108,699,817 of NC_134703.1, read as the reverse complement.
AATGCCCCTGGCTTGTTTGAAGTCGGGGTCCAGGGTTGGCCTGGAAACCCTGTACCCCGAAAAGGACATGTTTTGAATGTACTTTTCCGCCCCGCACTCCTGTAAAATGATGACATGTGGTTTTTCTTTACATGATCGTACTAATTGCGTTAGGTTAGCTTTCTTTTTGTTGAATGAATTACAGTTCCATTGCCAGATCTTGAAAAATTGTGGTGTGCTATCCATGGTGCTGACTTGGCATGACCCCCTGTGTGTTCGCTTCACCTATTGGACCTGGTGGCTGAGGGGATGTCGGCAGCGCAGGTTGGGGTCCCTGGGAAGACATGGACCCCGGGTCCGGCGTGGGAATTCTTCTCGTGGCTCTGGGTTGAGCAATTGGTCTTTCCAGACGGTCGAGTCTACCGCAAATTTGTATGAGTGCCTCTTTAATGTCGGCAATTGCTGATTGGAATTTACTGAACTTACTCTTCGTCTTGCGGTGCTTTTTGGCTTTGTTGTCACTAGCTAAGGCGTTAGAAGGAGCTTCGCTGACGTCGGACATAAAGTCGTCTGCTTCTGATGTGTCGTCATCTGTCTCGGTGTTTACGGCTCTGCGTTTATTTGGGCTACATGACGCGACCACAGATCCTGATGATTGAGGGATGGGTGGCGGTGTGTCTTTTAGGATACGTCCTTCTAGCCTGGCGAGAGTTGCCTTCAGTTCAGCTAGTTCCTGTTTGAGTGCTTTGTTTTCCCGTTCTAGTGTGTGTATTCGTGGATCTGCCACATGCTCTGGCTGTACCTTACCTTGCTTTGAAGTTGTCGGTGTTGTCGGTGCAGAGCCGCTGTCGCGAACCATGTCGGCCCAGGTCATTTTCTTGCCAGGACATCTCGACCAGGATCGGCCCCTGGAGCAAGAGCGCCCGCTGGATTGAGAGTGCGCTGTGGAACGGGAGCGCCGTCTGGAACGGGTGCGCCGTCTGGAACGGGAGCGTCCTCTGGAACGGGAGCGTCCTCTGGAACTGGAACGCCCTCTGGAGCTGGAGCGCCGCTTGGGAGTGGAACCATCTGCCATCTTCGGTTGCATGTCCGCGAGGTCGTTAACCTCGTCAGCGTTGGCTTCTTTCTCGGAGCGGTGGCGTCTTTGTCTTCGGCGTCGTCGCACGACATATGGGATGTGGTATCTTTTGCTGCAGCAACGGTCACCTGTTGGGTGATCACCTTCACAGAGCTTGCATTTCGGAGTGCAACGGTGGGCTTCTGCAGCATCGTTTGAGAGTGCGTCTCCGCAGTTGTGGCATTTACTTTTCTCTGCCTTGCTCTGGTGGCATACGTCGGCCCGGTGCCCGACTCGGCCGCAGGCGTGACAAACATCGACTTGGCGTTTGTAAAGGGAACACGGCACTAAGGCCGTTCCGCACATGACGTTTTTGGGAACTCGAAGCCCATCAAAGAGTATCACAACAACGTGCGTGTTTTTGATTCTCTTGACTTCAATGGCGGTCGGGTTTCGTTGGTTGACAATCATGCCTCTGAGGGTGTGCTCTTCTATCGAGGGGTCAACATTCCTGATGACGCCTTTACAAGTGTTTTCCGGGGCGGCTAAGTAGGCAGAAACATCAAATGCGCCGACTTTCGTGTGAAGTTTCTGAATTCCAGCGTATGCGACTGCGTTGGATCTGACCGGAGTCGAAATAACAAGAATATTCTGTACCTTGTTGGGGCAGACTGTGTCTTCCGATGCTTCTTGGTCAGTGAGCCCAGCTGCCATAGTCAGAGCTCTCGACAGCAGTACCATGTCCGTCTTCGAAACGTCAAGCCCTCCGCGGGGCCGTACAATGACCTTTATCTGGTCTCTCGGCAGCCGAGGGAGTCGCGAAGCGGCTACAACCTTCTGCACTGTTGAGAGGGAGCGAGCGTTGAAACCATGCTTCTTTGCTGTGTTTGCCGTAGACTTTGCAGCGGTAGCAGACGCTGCGTTCCTTGCCGGATCTCGTTTCCGCCGGGCGCCAAGGGCGGTGGTCCACCCCGCTCCGTCGAATTCTTCCGGAGTGATATCCATGCCTTCAACTGTCACCATCTCGGGCATCCTCGCTGCCTAGTCAGGTGCGGCAGGGGCCTGACGAGGCCCGGCACTGCCTCGAAATGAACCCTAGCTCCGTACTCGTAGCCGAGGGGTTAGTCCTAGAGACGCGTCCCTCGCTTCGCACACTTGAAGTTCAATAACTCGCCGAAAAGTTCACTCACCCCAACGAGAACGATGTCGTGAGATAGCTTGCACAAAACTGGTTTAGGAAAATCCAATGGATCGGTGGAGAACACAAGAAAGATGTCCGAAAACATTTAAAGAAGCGGGAGCAGACGCGGCCACGTCTGCACTCCCGGACGCCACCTAACGGACCACCACACGCACTTGTCTAAACTTCGTTCTTCAGTGTCCGTTTGGCTCCGAGTAATCTGCTTACGCCTTGTCGCATGAGGAAATTTTGCTAACGTAACGCAGTTCCTTTTCACCGTCTTCACCTTTTCAGACTCGTCAGTTCAAACCGGCCCACATGTTCATGACGATCCATTCTTTTATCCTAAACAAGTGACAAAAACGACAATAAACAAAGCCGTAAGTGCGTTCCAAGATGAAAGCGCAAAGATTACGCAAATCTGCGCACCACCCAGCATTCCTATGGTGCCTGAAGAATCGCAGCGCCACAGTCCTCCCTGGTAAATATCTATAGGAAACTGAAAGCCAGCAAACACGTACATCAGCCGTGGGTTAGTCGACCTGTGTTATTGTAATTACTGGGGTTATCACCACGATAGACAAGTCGTAGTGGAGGGCTTCGAAGAGTTCGACTATCTAACCCAAGTATATACAAGCCTTTGACATTTCACGTCTTTCACCATGCGACCACTGCAGCTTAAATCAAACCCATGTATTTTGGATCCGCAGACGAGCACAGTAATCATTGTACTATCATGGCGGCCCTTATAGTAAAGTAATTTGGAAACGTCTGCACAGGCAATGTACAATCGGTGTCAAAGTTGGCCTGGTGATTTTTCAGCAATGTGTGAATGTATTCGGACGGAATACATAGTAGGCTTGTTGTCAGCGCGTTTACAACAGGCCAAAAATCTGAATTTAAAGTTATATGCCGAAGTAGTAGGGACATTCAGTTTTTTTTTTATTTTTCAAGGTGAAATCTTTAGATGCTTTATCAAACGTTAGATTTGACCATCAGCGTACCCTCGGCGTGGAGGGAGAGTCAAGCAAGAAGTCTTCATCATGGCATGACATTATGACTCCTTCACAGATCGCCAAAGATTGTGTTGTCATCATGACGTAACGTCTTATGGTGACGTCATCACAAGAGACAGTATATAGCTTGCTAAATGGTAGTCCCATCACGAAGGCACGCAAAATCTGGCACTGACTCCGATATTCAAGACGGTGCAATATTTCGGTAGAGGCAGAACGATTTCGGAGCGTGGCGGGGCAGAGTCAATACATAGACTGAGAATAAAAAAGACGATTGATTTCGCATTCGAGTCATCCTCACTCTTTGGTCACCACACATATTTAAAACGATCGCAGGTGTTCCATGCTTTGAATCATTGTTTTTTTTTTGCATGTTGAATCTGTTTTTCGTGCCCATAGAGCTCGTCCGAGTCGGTCTAGCCATTTGAGTTTTCTCGTTTCGGCAACATAGTAACATTTGACAGATATTCTCACGAATCAATGTGCGTGTGTTGTTGTGCAAATGCTCTTGGCTGACAAACTTGAAAGAAATTCGCGTCGCTCGTCGTTATGCTTCAGTAACTTCAAAGCTCTGTAATCAAAAGAACCTTCATAAGTTAAATATTAAATCATACTGCCAGCTTCGCAACCCAACACTGCTGAGCGTTAATAATTTCCTGAAATTAATGCCAGCTATTTTCTAAAGAGCTGGTGTTTGGAGTCAGCAAGGATTTATTCTAGAAATGTTATTTCCGAAGGTCCCCCACATGTGTAACGTGTGGAGGTGGCCTTTTCAGTCAGTTTCCAGCAGCGTCAGTTTCACTTCTAATGTTATGTCAGGCACAACCGCATCAAGTATCGCTAGGCGCTCCTATGGCGTCGTCGTCACGCGCGCTTTGGCATGCGCTTGCACCGCGAGAAAATAAAGCGTTCATTGTGATTATCTGTGGGGCTAGACCGGTGAGTGGGATCCTTAGTCTGGGATCGCATTGGCGCGGACCACTGTCCCCGCACGTTTCGCGAGGGCCTCTTGGCTCTTGGGATCCGAGCTGGACAAAGCTGCCTCCCATCCTTCCATGTTGAGTTTGCAGCCCAGGACACTTGCACCGCGAGGAACGCTCGCCGCTCGAAACAATCTTGGCCCGCACCTGAATTGAGTTACGACGAGCTTTGAGTGTGCAGATAATAGCATCTTAACTTGAAGTTCTGATGACGGCCATGTTTTGCTTGAGCCTGAGATATCCGCATGCATTCTGGGGTTGGTTTTGTTTACGCGGACTCAAGTGGTTTCCTCCGACGTACGTGCGTAGCTGCTCACCTTCCCGTGTGATCAGATTTTGGTCACGTTAAAGAACCCCCAGGTGGTCAAACTTTCTGGAGCCCTGCACTACGGCGTCTCTCATAATCATATGGTGGTTTTGGGACGTTGAACCTGACATATCAAGCAATCACTCAAGTTGCTGACTTTTGTGCAGAATCTTAAATCTGTTCTGGCTACGTCACGGTCCACACTCGGCTGGGGCGCGATGGGCTGACGTGTGCTGCAGAGCTTCTCCGCACAACGAGAAGGCCACCTAGGCCCCGCACTATGGAGTGGCATGAATCATTCCAGGACTGTGCGCGATTTCGTTTTTTTTTATTGCGATAGCAATTATATGGACACTCTCGGCTGAATTTTGCCGCCAGCGTCGATGTGATGCACCGTAGATGTATACGTATCTATATATATTAGAAAAAGCAAGAAAAACACAGAAAAAAGCACTCCAGGGCGCGGGATCGAACGTGGGACTTTTGCGTCGTGAAACCGAGGCGTGAACCACTGAGCCACACCGGAGAACATTTTTCACCGTTCAAACGGCAAGCTATTTATATCTACCACTTACCGCTGCTGTGTTTTTTCGGCATTGCCAGAAAGTGGCGCAATGAGCGCACGTCGCCACATCGCGCAGCGGCACCCGCTCCAATCTTCTATGCGTACTTTGCCGGGCTTAGAGAAGGGGAGCGACACTCCCTCGCGCGTCCTAATCTCGCGGTGGCGGGGAGGGGAGAATCGTACGCCTTGGCTGGCCTCGGGCTTTACGTGGAACAATTCTGCTGCATACTTACCGGGCTCACAAAAGTTACTGCAATCATAGCAGTCTTCTTTCGCGAAAAGTGCGTGCTTTTCCGACTCGGCGAAATAACAATTAAACGCATATTCGCGTGCATTCGTAGCTGCGAGTACGTTTCGTGCGTATTTTCTGCGTGAACGAGGGCACGTTTTGATCTGCGTTCCATTCTGTGCGTGACCTTTCAAATTGTTGCTATCGCGTTCATTGCATCGCCGTGACTTTTTTCTATACTATCTGCAAAGATAGAAGTATATATATATATATATATATATATATATATATATATATATATATATATATATATATATATATATATATATATATATATATATATATATATATATATATATATATATATATATTGATACTTCGAGATGGAAACTTTATTCACAATAAGAGCATTCTGGTGCTTAAATGTTCTTTTTTACTTTTTCTTTCTTCCACACACACACACATATATATATATATATATATATATATATATATATATATATATATATATATATATATATATATATAGGCGTTGTTCGCATCGCGGGCATCTATCTATAGTGAAACGCTTTTCTTGTAAAAAAAAGGGGAAAGGTGCACGAGGGCACTTGTGTATCACAAAACAAAACGATGCTTCACCACATGGCAGAAGAAATGAAGCAGTACCTTGGTTAGGTTTGTTTTGTTTATGTAATTGGATGCATTGCGTAGAACATTCATTATTGCTACTGCTATATTTTCCTCAGTCATTTATCTTTAAATACTACATTACAAATTTCCTTTGTTTTCAGTGTTTTTGCATACATAGTGTTTCCTTATTTCGCTGTTCATCAGCTGGTGACCAAAAATTTTCCATGTCCCATGTTTTTATACACTCCACATTACTTTAGTACAACATACATTTTTGAAAGCGCTTTTCATTATGCATGATTTGGTACGCTGCAATGCGTGGTGGAATACTTTTCACACTGGCAAAAGCTTTCTTGCCGAGGCATACGAAAAATAACCATTTCCTCGTGGTTACGAAAGTTAGGTTAATGCACAAATGCACAAAGAACCCTGCGAGTTTTCTCTCGTGAATGGCGGTCCCTTAAATTATGCCGCTAACTCCGCGTAGGACATCCTTTCCCTATCATTCTTATCTTAGGAATAAACTCGGCATGGATTCGCGTAATTCTGAAATACAACTACAGCAAGAGGGAACCTCAACAGCAGGGCAAAGGAGGGGATTTACGTAGCATCGTCTATACCGGTGTTCATCAACAATCGTGAAAAGAACTGATGACACAGCCGCAACTTATCAGGATATTGACATGAACCGAGAAGATAAACTGTAGTGTGAGGTGAAAAAATGGCAGCATATCCACCGAGTGAATGATGGGGAGTGGGGCGAAGCATTCGTCCGTCCATTCGTTCTTGTTTCCGTCCGTTCCTGCGTACGTCTGTGTAACCGTCCATGCGTCCATCCACCCGTCCGTGCGTGCGTCTGTTCGTGCGTCCGTCCCTGCGTTCGTCCATGCATCCGCGCCTGCGTCCGTTCATGCGTCCATCCATGCATCTGTCTGTGTGTCCGTTCGTCCATCTATTCAGCACTCCAAGTACCACCATCTCGCATCTTTTCATCATATATTCTCCATATAGAAGCACCGCCATCCAGCGGACAATCCAAGCACTAAACGAGAGGTGGCACATGCACACTTTCTTACGGCTTGCGCTTCGGCTCTACTTCCCAGCTTTAACCACCTCGAGTTCATGGTATATACTAGTTCACTGTATTCATGGCTATGCGGCCCAACGCTCGCTAAACCTTTCTAAAACCAAAGAGGTTACACCCAGCTAGTATAATGTAGCAACACTTTCTTGTCAGATCGTGCTCAATGTACATGGCAATAGCTGCTAATGGGGATCGCAGCGTGCGCGTTACCTAAAGGCCGAATGCTCCTGTCTCTCATTCCTGTCCTGTCTCTCATGCCGTACATGACTTCCGTGTCATGATTACCATGTTTGGATGTGTCATTTACCTTCGTCATCTATTCACGTCACGTGATACCAAGTTTAGTATATGTGGAGCTAGCGAAACGGCCGCCAGCACGCTATGAGCGTGGTATGTTGTCATGTTTTTACATGACATGCGCGTCAGAATTATCATGTTTGAATCAGTCATATACTTTCGTCATCCATTACCGCAACTTAACAAGAAATTTGGTATATGTGAAGCTAGGAAAACGGCCGTGAGCACATCATGAAGGGCCCAATATTCTTCAATGTAGCGTTGACGCACGCGCACGCTGGGCACAGCGAACCTGCGTTAGCAAAACGCGAGCTCTCTATAGTCTGACGCCAGGTGCGACCGGTGCGACCAGCGTCCGTTGGCGCGGCCCGACGGCAACCGGCGCGAAATGCGACATGCTGCATTTCGCGCCGATGCGTTACCCAGACAACTATGCGTCTCCCTCTCGTTGTGACGGAGGGGCGTCGGACGCGCTGAAACGCGCATGCGTCAAAGCAACGCAGCGCGACGCGCGCCTGCAAGTATATGGCAACACCGGTGCCTGCAGGCGTGGCAACGCGCCAGCGTGACTCGACGAAATGAACGCCGGTGCATGCGAACGTGTGCCGGGTCACGTCGAAGTGTATTGACACTTTGACTGTGGCGTGTAGCGATGTTCTCACATGACACGCATCTCATGATTATCATGTTTGCACCAGTCACATACCTTCGTCATTCATTGACGTCACGTAATACCATATTTGGCATGTGTAAAGCTAGCGAAACGGCCGCGAGCGGATCATGAGTGTGAAATTTAGTCATGTTGTTACATGACACGCATGTCGTGATTATCATGATTGTATGTGTTATTTACTTATGTCGTCCGTTCGCGTCGCGTCATACCGAGTTTCGTACACGGGAAGCTAGCGAAACGGTCGCCAGCGCATCATTAGCGTGACATGTAGCCATGCTGTTGCATGACACGCATCTCATGATTATCATGTTTGCACCAGTCACGTACCTTCGTCATCCGTTCACTTACCGTAATGCCACATTTGGTATTTGTGACGTTAGCGAAACCACCGAGAGCACATCATAATCTTGGCATGTAGTCATGTTGTTACATGACACGTATATCATGATTTTCATGTTAATGTCTGTCACTTGTGTTCGCCATGCAATGATGTCATACCATACCAGTTTTGCAACATGCCATGTGAACGAAACCACCGCAAGAGCTGCAGGACCATGAAATGTAAATCATGACATTCATGGCGTCAATGTCATGATTTTCATGTTATGACTAGTCAAATATGTTCTTCATACAGTCATGTTATGCCATACCAAGTTTGGTATCGATACCATTATCGAAACGGCCCGGAGAGCTAAACGTCGTAGGCGGCCAGATAGATAGATAGATAGATAGATAGATAGATAGATAGATAGATAGATAGATAGATATATAGATAGATAGATAGATAGATAGATAGATAGACAGATAGATAGATAGATAGATAGATAGATAGATAGATAGATAGATAGATAGATAGATAGATAGATAGATAGATACGCTCAAAGTCACCGAAGTTTGCTAGTAAATGCTTCGTTTAAAAAAAAAACACTAAGTTTCAACATATATACTCTACTGTAGGAGAGCCTAAAAAACTCACGCCAAAGAAGAAGAGATGACTGAAATTTAGATGAGTGTGTTTAGAAAAAGTTTATTTACACTATGAACATAAAACAAAAGTTTCGATGAGGCCCCGCAGGGGCGCCTGCGCAAGTAGGCGTTTGGTGTGTAGCGACACCACGGACCCGAGCTAACGGGGGAGTTTCTACTCCCTCCCACGCCTAGCCGTGCGTGGCTTTGCCGTGTCCGGGGAAAAGGGGAGCCTGGGGGTTGAGCCGACGCTGGGTGCTTGGACCTTTAAGGCCCCCTGGCAGAGGCAACACACCTCTTTGGCCCCGGCTTCACGTAGCCGGCACCCCTGGGCTGACCCACCCAGGGGAAATCGGCAGTCGCCTTTTCCTATCTCTCTCTCCCTATATCTTCGTCTTTTGTTCTCACTTAACATCTTTCCTGTCTTCTCCTCACTTCATTTTACTTCCAATTTTTCCTGGCGGCAAGGGTTAACCTTGTGTGGCTATCCAAACTAGGGTAAACCATATTGGGTTATAGTAACTGCGTACTGCTGGCGTTGCGCAGGCATGCCCACATGCTCTGCCACGTCCCCGTGTTGGACTCCGTGGTGGGTGGTAGGCGCCGTTACCGAAAAATACACATTTTCCTATGGGATCCTCGACCCCCTCTCTAACTGATCGTGCCTCGAAAAGGGTACGCACCGATGCAACTTCACTACTTTGGTCGAAAAACAGAGAAACTTTCCCAAAATACCATGTCCTCCACTGCGAACAATCATCTACAAAAGCTAGAGCAATCTCACCATTCCTTGTGGCCAAGTGCTTGAGAGAAACCATTGGAACTGGTTATAAGGCCACGAAGATGGCAAGTGGAGATCTGCTTCTCGAATTAAAAGACAAGGAACAATACAATAAACTCTCGCACCTCGTAGCCTTTGGTAACATCCCCGTTTCTGTGAGTGCACACCGTACAATGAATACAGTGAAGGGCGTGGTATCGGATGAAGATTTGATGACACTGAGTGAAGAAGAGCTTCTTGATGGATGGAAGGACCAAGGTGTAATACATGTCCAGCGCATCATAATCAGACGCAACAACAACGAAATAGCAACAAAGCACTTAATACTCACCTTCAACTCAACCACTTTACCTGAGACTCTCGAAACTGGCTATATAAAACTCCATATCCGACCCTTCATTCCGAACCCGAGGCGTTGCTTCAAATGCCAGCGATTTGGTCATGCATCCCAGAGCTGCCGAGGGCAGCTGATCTGTGCTAAGTGTGGCACAACCGGCCACAGTGCTGATGAATGTAGTCATGATGAGATCCTCTGTGCTAACTGCGAAGGTAGTCACCCCGCATACTCCAGAGCGTGCCCAGCCTGGAAAAAAGAAAAAGAAATAATAACTATAAAAGTAAAGGAAAATATCACATTCAAGGAAGCAAGACAACGGGTCTCACTAACATTGGCACTAAAAACACCTTTTGCCGAAGTGGTGCAACGAGGGGCGGCACCACAAAGGCCCTTGGCATTTGCCCGGACCTCGCCTAGCGTGCCGAGGCCAATGCCACAAGCCCCTACGGCGGGAGCAGCTAGCGCTGCCCTGCCCACATTCAGCCAGTCCACACCAGCGACCTCGACAGGCTCGAACGGCAGCCAGGGCAATCACGAGGCCAAGGGGGCTTTATCGATCCCCAGCTCAGTGGGGACAAAGACTTCGTCGATCGAGGCGAAGTCTAAGCGACGCACAGATCGCTCTGTAGAGCGGGCGTCCAGTGCCTCGCAAGAGGCTATGGACACCAGTTCATGCCAAACGGCGCAGGGAGCGCCGAAGGAGCGGCGAGCTTCTCTCGACCGCCCCAAAAAAGACAGAACGCCGATTACAGGGCCTGACAAAGGCCCTGTAAAATGAGCTAATCTCCGTCTTTTCTGCACACAGCACTTTTTCCCTTTTTTTCCACTATGGACAAAATCATACAGTGGAACGTAAGAGGAATACTTAGAAATTTAGATGACGTCCAAGAACTTCTGAGTAAGTTTAACGCGAAAGTGCTATGTGTGCAAGAAACGCACTTAACTCCTAAGCACAAAGACTTCTTACGGCAATATATTATTTTCCGAAAAGACCGGGAGAATGCTGTCGTACCATCTGGCGGTGTAGCCATTATAGCTGATCGTAGTATAGCATGCCAGCATTTGAAGCTCCAAACAGCCCTTGAGGCAGTGGCCATTCGAGCTGTACTTTTTAACAAACTCATTACCATATGTTCTGTGTACATACCACCGCATCAACAGCTACACAGACGTGATCTAGAATCATTATTAGGTGAACTCCCAGAGCCGTTTCTGGTTCTAGGTGATTTTAATGCACACAATGTCCTGTGGGGCGATGCTCACTGTGATGCGCGAGGACGTCTTATTGAGCAGCTCCTTTTCTCTTCTAGTTTATGTCTTTTAAATATAAAGGAGCCTACGTATTTTAGCTTTGCAAACAACACGTACTCCTCCATAGATCTCAGCATTTCATCACCGTCCCTTTTACTAGTTTTTAAGTGGAAAGTTCTTAAAAACCCTTATGGTAGTGACCACTTCCCAATCATCCTGAGTGCGCCGAACAAAGAACAACTACCCCCGCAGGTTCCTCGATGGAAGATTGACTCAGCTGATTGGGAAGGGTATAGAACTCTTACACACATGACATGGACTGAGCTGTCTGCCCTGACCATAGATGACGCTGTCACGTATTTTACAGCTTTTATACTTGATGCCGCATCTAAATGTATTGCCAAAACGAGCGGCATGTCTTCTAAACGGCGAGTCCCATGGTGGAATGACGCATGCAGGAAAGCACGGACCACTCAGAACAAAGCTTGGGCGTTGCTACGCGATTCCCCTGCAGCAGAAAACCTGGAAAATTTCAAGCGGGTCAAATCGCAGGCAAGGAGAACGCGTCGACAAGCTAGACGAGAGAGCTGGACAAACTTTATATCGAGTATCAACTCGTACACAGATGAGGGAAAAGTGTGGAATAAGGTCAAGAAAATTAAGGGCCAACAAACGTATTGCCTTCCACTAGTAAATAGCCTCGGGGAAAGCTTGGAGGATCAAGCCAACTTTCTTGGCACACATTTCGAACAGATATCGAGCTCCTCACACTACTCCGAATCCTTTCAGAATTACAAGGCACGAATAGAAAAACAAAAGTTGGAAAGAAAATCCACAAGAAACGAGGCATACAATCAACCATTCTGCTTAGCAGAACTGCAAACAGCACTCAGCTGCTGTAATACATCTACCCCAGGTTCTGACAATGTAATGTACGCGATGCTGAAGGAACTACCCTCCGAAACTAAAGAAACCCTCCTCTGTCTTTACAATCGCATATGGTTTTCAGGTGTGATCCCCTCCTCCTGGAAGGAGGCTGTTATAATTCCAATTTTGAAGCAGGGAAAGGATCCCTCTACTGTATCAAGTTATAGACCCATAGCGTTAACAAGCTGCCTCTGCAAACTATTTGAAAAAATGATTAATTGCCGCTTACTCCACTACTTAGAAACAAATAAATTGCTCGACCCATACCAGTGCGGGTTTAGAGAGGGCCGATCTACCACCGACCATCTTATACGTATCGAGGCACACATACGTGAGGCTTTTGTTCATAATCAGTTTTTCTTATCAGTGTTCCTCGACATGAAGAAGGCCTACGATACCACGTGGAGGTTTGGAATATTGAGAGACCTCTCACACTTAGGTATACATGGTAATATGTTCAGTGTCATTGAAAGCTATCTGTCGGATCGTACCTTCCGCGTTAGAGTGAGCAATGTTTTGTCCCGAACATTTGTACAGGAAACCGGAGTGCCACAGGGTGGGGTGCTCAGCTGTACGCTCTTTATAATAAAAATGAATTCTCTCCGTCTGTACATTCCACGTAATATTTTTTATTCAACATATGTCGATGATGTGCAGATAGGTTTTCAATCGTGTTCTCTTGGGATCTGTGAGCGACAGGTTCAGCTCGCCCTTAACAAGATATCAAAATGGGTTGATGAAAACGGGTTCAAACTGAACCCACAGAAAAGCACCTGTGTCCTTTTTTCTCGAAAAAGAGGCTTGCACCCTCAGCCTGAACTGGTCCTTAAGGGTGAGCGTCTACCCGTAAGCACAGAACATAAGTTCCTAGGTATAGTTTTAGATGCGAAGTTAACCTTTGTACCGCACATAAAACATCTTAAAAATAAATGCTTGAAAACAATGAATATCCTGAAGGTGCTGTCACGAACAACGTGGGGCAGCGACAGAAAGTGCCTCATGAATCTGTATAGAAGCCTTATACGCTCACGTCTTGAGTATGGGGCAATAGTCTATCACTCTGCCACGCCAAGCGCTCTGAAAATGTTGGACCCTGTTCATCATCAAGGCATCCGCCTGTCCACAGGCGCCTTTAGAACAAGCCCAGTTGAAAGCCTTTATGTAGAATCGGACGAGTGGTCACTCCATCTGCAGAGAACTTATTCTTCCTTCATGTATTTCCTTAAAGTAAATGCGAACAGTGAGCAACCTGCATATTCCACCATCAACGACCTGTCCAGCTCTCAACTTTTTTACAATCGACCTGCAATGGCACGCCCTTTCTCGCTGCGTGTCAGAGACCTAGCTGAAGAAACAGATGTCCCACTGCTTGAATACCACCTCAGCCCCCCCGCTCTGCGGCTCCCGCCATGGCAGTGGCAGGTTATAGACTGTGACACATCTTTCGTAGCTGTCACAAAGCATGCCTCCCCCATACACATTCGGATGTATTTCTTAGAGCTGCAACATAAATATGACTGTCCAGAATATTATACTGATGCATCCAAGTCCCATACTGGCGTGTCCTATGCGGCGGTCGGCCGATCCTTCTCGGATGCCGGCGTTCTGTCCACCAGCACAAGCATTTTTACAGCCGAGGCTTACGCGTTATTTGTAGCGGTTAAACACATCAAAAAATTGAATACGCCAAGGGTAGTTATTTACACAGACTCCTTGAGTGTCGTAAAAGCGTTGAAAAATCTTAAAAAACACAGAAACCCTATAATCGTATCCCTCTATTCGGTACTCTGCGCGGCCTATACTTCCAAGCAACATATCGTCGTGTGCTGGGTGCCAGGACATCGCGAGATCGAAGGAAATGTGTTGGCCGACCAGCTCGCCACGTCAATTAACGGAAGGTCCGCCAACTCTTCAGTTGCTGTCCCTCTAATGGACCTAAAACCAAACATACGAAAAAAGCTCAGGGCTTACTGGCAGAAGTTATGGGATCAACAAACTCATAACAAGTTACACTTGATTAAACCATACCTCGGTAACTGGCCACCCATGTCGAAAACACGCCGCACAGAGGTCAGTCTCTGTCGGCTTAGAATAGGACACACACACAGCACACACACACACCTTTTGTCTGGTGGTGACCCACCCAGCTGTCACAGATGTGGCCGTCCACTTACCGTACTTCACATACTCCTTGAATGCTCTGAGCTAGAGGCTTACAGGAAAAAAACATTTTACACTAGCGTATAAGGAACACATACCCCTTCACCCAGCTATGTTTATTGGTCGCGAACCTCTTTTTAAGTATAATGCATTGAATGCATTCTTAAAAGAAGTAAATACTTTCAATGTTATTTACTCAAGTGATCGGTAGCACGGCCTCCGAAAGGAGGCTGCTGCTGCGGATGCTACATACAAAAGAGCACCTGTCTCCCGGCCCTTGGGACCAAGGGCGCTGGCGAAAAATCGGTGCTAATTTTAACGCTCCTATTTTATGATGTCATGACAATTAAAGACCCATTCTCACCAGGCATGCTTCACTTTACTTTCATGATTTTAATAAATATATGTCTTACGCATCTTTAGAGCGCAGAACTTTAGGCCCTTTTACAGCCATTTATCATAACCATTGCTCTCATCCCATATCATCTCCTGGCGCTCTTTGGCCATCAATGGCCCTTGCGCCATTAAACAACATATATCATCATCAAAGTTTCGATGAGGGGTTCAAATTTAGCAAGTGGTTAGAGAGAGGGACCACATTTCCTACATTGCTTATAAATGTAACCCTATGTGGCCTCCTTACTTTCTCTGGGAGCAAAACTGAGCCGTTCAAGGTCAATCAGGCAGTTTTTGAGAAACTCTCAAAAATATTTCTTAGAACATTGATTTGTGTTCTTGCTTTCCATTCTTTAGGATAAGGCACGCGCAAATAAAATGAATGCATCGTTGTTAATTGAAATTAAAAGAACAGGTGTGACCATCTCGTGCTTGGTGCGCAGTTGTCTTCACCTGGGTCAAATTCTTGTAGCGCGCACTAGCGCACAAGAGCACCCCTTCTAGCGAGGAAGTCGCGAGTATGTCGCAGGTGTCCAGGAGCAGACTGTCGAGCCGCGAAATGCACGCGGCAAGTTTGGCAGCCTGAAGCAATTGCAATAGGTGACGGCGTTGGCGTTTCGGTAGCCAAGTATACGCAGGATTGAAGCGGTCGACGAAAACCGTACCTTCCAGGCCGTTGATATGCAGGCGGAAGTGTTTAAGTGCGTGGTTTATGGCATTGAACGGTCCATCATACGGGGGCTGCACGGGAGGTCGCACGACATCGTGCGGCACAAAATGGCAGCCGATCCTCGAATTGAATACTGACGATGCAGCGAAGATCGTTGGACGACCATGAAATGTTCATTAACTGATTACGATGGTGCGGCGTGGCGGCCGGAGCGTGCCAACGCACAGACACCGGTCGCATCGATCGCGCCTCGCATCGGACTGTACATCTCTCGCGCTTGGCTTGCATAGCGTCGCTGTGCCCAGAGTGCCCAGTCATGCAAGAAGGAAGAAGCGTGCATCGCGATCCACTCTGGCCAATCCCGTCTCAATGGGCACAAGCGTTCGCCGAACACACTTTAGAGTTTACAAAGTGACGGACGAATGGACTGACGGATACACGAATGCACAAACTGACGGACTGACCGATGCACGGACAAGGTGACGAGATGGTTTCTGGCGAGATGGTTTCTGACGAGATGGTTTCCCCTCAAACTGGCGTTCGCCAGTTTGAGGAGAAAAGGCAGAGACGAATAGGGAGAGGCAGACAGGTGGGAGAGCGATGCGAGTGGTGATTCTGCGGGGAGGTTCAACGGTGGGCCTAACGTGCTTTGCTCCAAAAAATGCACAGTGAGTGGACATGGGAGTGAACATTAAAGAACACTGGCTGGTCGAGGTTTCTGAAGCCCCGCACTACAGTGGTCCTCATAATGATACCATGTTTTGGGAAGTTAAACCCCAGATATGACTATTATGCTAGATTCAGGTGTGGGCTTTAAGTGGAAATAAGACTTGGACGCAAATAGGAGCTAATAGCGTTGTGGTTAAGTATCCCGAAATAAGTGAACATATTTTAGTATGATCCACAAATATTGGCTTTATTTGGTTTTTTTCTCGCTCGTAAGTCAATTACAAATAAATAAAGCATCTCATCAGAATATTTAGATGATGTGCTGTTACGCTCGCCAAGCGTATGATTGACGTATTTCTGATTGAAACGAAGATTATTGGCGGTGTCCTACGTGACAAGCACACAAATTTGGAAATAAACTCGGATAGTGGATGTCATGTGTCAGATGGTGTTTAACAGCACTTGTGTCTGTGTCTTAATCACTCATTCCCCCTTATAAAGTCCATTCGTAGCAAGGGCCTCGTTTCGACAGGCTCAATGCCTTCAGGTAGTATGCGAGAGTTCATCGACCAGCTTCAAACTCTGGCTAACACGCCTTAGTTTACATTCACAGAAGTGGCCGACAAAGTTAACAGCTGGACGGCCGCTGCTGTAGAGCCTCGGACGCGTTAGCCGAAGGTTGTGGGTTCGTTTTCCACCAGTCAAAAATTGTTTTTTTGTTTTCTTTAGTTTCTTTTAACGTATATCATAATTACTATACACTACTGAAGACAATTAAAACAACACACTGACCACGTATGAAAGCAAATGAAAGCATGCACGACGCTTAAACGTCGTGCTTTTAGTTGCTTTTGTTCGTAGTCAGTGTTGTTTTAATTGTCTTCATGTCTGTTCCTGTCCAAGCGGATTTGCGTTCAACTATCGATCACACTGGTTTTCTAATATGCACCCAAAATCTGAGCACACGGGCGTACGGCATTCTCGCCTCCATCGAAAATGCAGCCGCCACAGTCGGGATTCGATCCCGCGACCCGCGGGTCAGCAGCCGAGTACCTTAGCCTTTAAACCACCGCGGCGGGGAGGGTATGTGCAAATAATAAAGGGGTATGGGCCACAGGTGATAGACATTTTATATCAACACAGGAACGGCGAGAACGCAGATGGATTATTTTAACGCTTGAGTGTCAAAAAAACCTCGCTTAGGCAGTGTTTACCGCACCAATGTAAAGAGTGAGGATCAGTTTTTCAGCAGGAATCAAACCCCAGCTTCCTGCGTGGCAATAAAGTATTCCAGCAAAGAGTCACTCCACGTCTAAGAAATACTTTCCAAATACATCCTAGTGTTTGTGAAACGTCCGTTCTGGTTGCAGTCCTGGCTATAAAATTTTATGAACATTTCATATGTACTCCTATGATACAGCCGTCATGTCGGGTTAACGTCAATTGTAGTTAGACGCATTCCGCTGAGGTCGATTTGTGTAGCTGTGCTTAGGTCTACCATCCTCATGAGCTGCAGCGCAAACACCGGCGCTTCATATGAGCCTACCGCTTCTGGTGTTAACTGTTCATGACTAGTATACAATTAATTTCTCCTATACCTCTCTAGACTTCACTGTTTATAGGTTTCTCTTGGTTGTGTCGAATGAAGAAGACTAGCCTTTGGTCCACTCTCATCATATTGCATCTACGTGGTCGTTGTAGGCCTAAACAACAAATTCTAAGCCACTTCAATGTCACTTGGATACCACCATTCGCATTTAATTAAAGCAAGCACCGTCATCTACGGCCGGAGAGCACCGCCTCTTTCATCTGAAACTCGCACCGGGCACTCAGATGTGGTCGAATGATGTTTTGTGCCCTGCAAAAGTATCAGAAGGTCACAATGGAAATTCAAGGGTGTAATGGGGGTGGGGTGGGAACAAGCCCTGTGGGTCATATTCTGGCTACGCCACTGGTCGTGGCGGCCCACGCCGGCAACTGCAGCACTGTCCCTTGCACTCCGTTACC
Organism: Rhipicephalus microplus; assembly: GCF_043290135.1. NCBI lineage: Eukaryota > Metazoa > Arthropoda > Arachnida > Ixodida > Ixodidae > Rhipicephalus > Rhipicephalus microplus. The sequence goes on along the minus strand of NC_134703.1, from coordinate 108,681,656 downwards.
ACCAAACAATTTTTGTTAAAGCTCCTTTGTAGGCAAAAGACGCTTTGCCAACGGCACTTTCTGCTTGGTTTTCAATGGTACATGTGGTGTTCTCAATCAAGCAACGAGAAAAAAATTCCGCCATATCCACGAAGTGAATGATGATGAGTGGGCGAAGCTCCGGAGGTAAACCTGGTAAACCATAAATCCTCTGTACATTTTGCCCACTCGATTTTATTACATCGCTCCCCCTAGCGTACGTCGCCGCACGAAATCGAACGTTTGCCTTCAACCAATGACACGCGCCATATGTGACATCATTCCTATTTTATAAGATCTCGCGTCTTTCATCAACTACAAGTACCGCTTTCTAGTTTATAACATCTTGCATCTTTTCATCATCAGCTACAAGTACCACCATCTAGTAAACACTACAAGAACTAAACGAGAGGTGGCTACATACAGGAGACGGTACCGCCATCTAGTGAACACTGCAAGAAGTAAACTAGAGGTGGCTACATACAGGGGACGGTACCGCCATCTAGTGAACACTGCAAGAACTAAACTAGAGGTGGCTACATACAGGGGACGCACAGCCCACGTCCTAAGTAGCTTCGCCCCTAAAAAAAAAACGGTATGCCGACGAGCTGCGTCGCCGTTGTATGTTAGTCGCGTCTCACAACTTAGTTTTGTTTGTTGGCGCACATCGCAGCTCTCAGCGCTTACGGCTTTCACCACGCTTATGGCGTCTCACAACGTCGTTTTGTTGGCGGACATCGCAGTCCTCAGCGCTTATGGTGGAAGTTATGTGTGGACGTCGGTATAGTTTTACCCATAAGATCGGCATCGGCCTACATGTTGCTATCGCATTCGCTACATGTTGCTATCGCATTCGGCCTACATGCTATCACATTCGCTATCGCATTCGCTACATACAAACATGGAATGGGTTTATATCGCATGAATTGCTCGCGCACAAACCAGCGCCAACCTCTTTCAGCGCACGCTCGCGTGCGTTGCACGTTCGAGTCGCGTGTCCACGCATCTGGCGGCGCGCGCCCTTTTGTTTCGCACTTATCGGCAGCCGCCATCTCGCGCCGCCAACGTCCGTGGCTGGGCGTCGCGTCCGTATATCGGCAGCTGCCACGTGTACGCACAGGTATACGTGGGAGGATCGACTGGGACCGAGTAACTCGGGCCTCCCCAGGCATGCTCCTCGTATACGGCACTAGCTGCCGCTACGGTCTATGGTGTCGCCCGTATTTTATTCCTCGTCCGAGGCATCGATGCTTTTGTTTTTTTCGGCGTTCGCTTAAAGCGGCAAGTCGCGCGATTGTTAGCGCGCGAGTACATATGCCGTTCGATTGTTCCTTGCAAAAAGGGGGTCGCACGCGTCGCTCCCCTCGGTGACACACACACACACCACTGAGTGTGCTGACAAAATAAAATATGCAGAAAAAGGGCACTGCGTGTGCGAAAACTGCGAGCAATTTTTTTTCTCCTTCTCCGCGCGACTCTCTTCAGTGTTATCGAGTCCAGGATCAGAGCAGGAAACAGACCGATTGGCGCTGCTATTGTTCTGCTCCCGTCGATGACCCTGTTTGCGCTCTCTAGGGTCGCCGCTTGCACGTGTTATTGTGTAGGCTAATAGCTTTCGTGCCGATGTGGTTTTGAGGTCCTGGAGCTTCGCATCTCAGGAATTGCAGCCGAAAGAGTACAAATATAAGGTAAAACGCCTCGAGCCGCGATCCAGTGCGAAGTAGTGCGTCGTTTTAGAAGTAATTACAGCTCACAAGTGTTAAAGAGCAAAGTACCCAGGGTTTCATATATTTACACGAAATCTGAGTGAAAGATCCTTAAACATGGGGTGTTGCCAGTGGCTGCCTATACCTTAGCCTTTCTCTGGTCTCCCATAAAATGCTGGCTACATCCATGGAAGAAGCTGCACCGTTTTCGTCTAGTTAACTAGCTATGCCTATTACTTTAAACAGGACAGGTCTAAGAATTTGGCAAGGGTAAGTGTATGATTCTTACACGCGGGGGTGGAAGGGGGAGACTTTGCACTTGCAAGGGTTTCAAAACTTTTCTGGTTGGGGGAAGGTGTGCGAAGCATGTGCATTTGTATGCGTACCTCTATCTTGACACATTGTTTCTTGCTTTCTCGCCTGTACTTGTTTTGTGAGCTATGTGAGGGGAAGCTAAAAAAAGAGAGGTACCATTTTATCCATATATATCATGTAATTGAGGCGTGATTTACCCGTAAGGTAAAGCGAGAGAATGCTAACTCTCCAAAGACTCATGCATATGGATGTACGCAACACCTCGCTGTCAATTGGCATTCACTGTGTATGATAAGTACCTGAACAAAAATTCATTTGCTATGTATGCAACTGTAAACACCAAAAAATTATTGAGGACTAGTGAGATGCGATCACATCGGCCATTCTGTTCTGTAATGCACTTATTTCAGTATGTAAACAAGGTCGATATATGCGACTCTACGAAAAATGATGAACTTAACGGCACTTCCTCGTCGAGCCTGTGTCGACGCGCTGACTTTGACGCGTGATCTTCGTACCCATTAACAGCGAGCAATATTCGCGAAATCGCCAACTGCCACTAGCCATTGAAAAAAATATATATATATTTGTCGCTACTGAATGTAACCCTGCGACCACGTGTGCCTTGGCCGGCAGGAAACACTTTAGTTTCCTGCCCGGGGTCTTGACGCTTCGAATGTGTTTACCTTAGCGCCGAGTTCCCGTGGAGCGTACGGGGGCAACCAGGCGAGGAAGAGTTGAGACAGGTAAACTTGCGCATATTTTCTTTCGTCCTCTTCGCGCGTGCGCGTGTCTCTGTGTGTGTGGTATATATAATATCGCCGAGTCGGCAACCGCTTTCGCGATAGCGGCGTCTCGAACGCTTCCCATACGGGACAATGGTGGCACGCTCATTATGCGTACTCCACCTTCAGCCTTCTTCTTTCATTTCCTGCGTGCGCCGCCGTAAGCGAAGCGCGTGCATCTTCGCGTGGCCCGACTCTTGTCTCAGCGGCCGTGCGCGCCGTACTACTACACGCCTTTAATCTCGCCGGAAATCTCGGCTCCTGTCCCGAGGAAAAGCTCGGCTTGCGCGTGTGCGTCGCACGGTCTCGCTACAGTCGTCGCTTCCGTTCGCACAGGCGCATCGTGTGCCGGCCGCGTGGCTCGCAGTCCCTGCAGGGGTCAAGCGCCCATTGTCCGGCGGAAAGGCGTGTTTTCCGATTGACGGATTTTCGAAGAGGAAGCAAGAGTGGTGTCGGCGTTGATAGTGCTTGCGAAGATCAGCGTCTTGGCGGGAAGAGGAACAATTTGCAAATAAGTTTATTGGTCATGTTGTTTGGATACGCTCGCTCCGTCAACCATCGTTCTCAGGCGTGTTCGATCATTCGCTCGTGTACTCTCAAGATTTGCATTGATTTGTATACTGTACTCACCTTTCCTCGACGTTCGAGTGACTCAACACTATTCTGATTACATGCTTTCGAAGTAAAGCTGCTAGTTACCCCATTTTGGTAATGCCACTTAATATGCAGTATCACAATTGTTATTCTACATTTCTATTATGATGCGTAATGTTACAAAGCAAATGGGTGGAGCGATCAGAGCGGTATATTGGGAAAACCTCAACATATCTTGCAATCTTCTGGAGTTATTCTCCTCCAAGGTTCTTGCATATATCGTGACCGTTGGCTCCACGCTCAGCAGCAGAATTGTACTAAGCCACTATACATGTCGCAACCCGTGTCTTTTCACGCGATCTATCCTGATTGTTACACCAAAACTTGTCCGTCATGTGGAGAAATATGCTGCGTTAGGACACATGCTCTGGCGGTGTGCCCGATCACACTCTGCAGACAGTAACAACTCGGCCCAGTGGGATGCGGCCCTCCATAGCTAGCTCACTTCTGACTGACCAACTCAGGGTAGGGCTGTTAAGCAGGCCCATGGTCCAGCCGAGAGGCTTGGCCTTCTGGCCCCTACATGGGAGTGGTTCGCTAGGTTTTCAGACATGCTTTGCGCTTGTGTGTGGCGACTGTGCAAATCTTCAAGGCTTTCTGCTCTCCCATAGTAGAGTACCCTGAGCTCTAAATTGTTAAACGCTTTTTGTAAACAAAATTGAATGAAGCTTACCATTCAATATCATACCACTCGGATTGGCAAATCATGGGACACGCCTTTGCCCTGCAGTGGGCGTAGTCAGGTTGGTGATGATCATACCACTGCGGGTCATCATTGTCTACCCGAGGTTGAACGAGCAGTAGAGAAAAAGGGGTTACCATTTACCATTGCATCTGTATGGTGTCATGCGCCATCCTCAAACTGAAAAACACAAAGGAACTCGCATTGTTACACCCCTGACATGAATACAATTCTTCTGGAGGGACGTTTGCTAAATGAAGAAATGATTCCTTTGATTGTTTTACACCTCCTGCAACTTCTGTGCGTTATTTTGATATACCCGATAACTTCTCGCTATTCACTAGCAGCAGGTCCCTTCCTCCCTTCTGCACGCATTACAATTCGGACGCTTTTATCATCACAATAACGAGTCGTCATCTGCTTCGAAAATTATTCCGCGTCTTCCGAATGCGCCCGGCAGCGTATCTACTTTGCGCCCCACAAACCCACAGCTCTCCTAAACGCAACCGGAGCGACGGCTCACTTCGTGACATATTGTTTTGTTATCGATTCCCCCTCGGGTCTTTTTTCATCGGGTGCCTCTTTTGACAGTACCGATATCCGCTCGGTTATTGCGTACAAAGGCGTCGTCATCGACCGGGTTTCGGTCGCCCTTGCCCGCCGCATATTTGCGAATTCAGCGGCGCGCGATCCAGCGGTGCGACGTCGCCCAGCTGCGTTGCACGGAGGGCCCCGGCAGGGCACACGCGGTTGTTTTGGGCAGGCACGCAGTCCGCGGCGGGCGGGCCCGGCGGATCTCCCCGGCGGGGAGCCGTTTGTATTTTGTTTGCTGCGCTGGTTGCCGCAGCCCAGCCAGCGAGCGCGTGCAACCACGACCCGAGGGTCGGCCTCGTCGGCGCTCCATGCACGGTCCCGCGGCGGCGACCGGTGGGCGAGCGGTGGCAGCCGAAGCGAGCTCATTAGCGGCCTCAAATGAAGCGCGGCGCCGGTTTCCGGCGCGATAAATTCCCCCCGGCGCGCATTGTTTGTCTCGGGCGGCACCCCGCCGAGAAAGTGGTGGGCCCTCCGTCGCTGCCACCAGAACGGCGGAGGAAGGGCGGGCGGGCTGCCTCCGGTGTGCCACTCGTGACACACAGTGCACGGGCGCACGCTCAGCGTCAGTGCCGGGCGGAACGCCTACACCAGGAGTTATGCAACCACTTTCCTTTCAGCGTAATTCTGACAACATATTATGTGCGTCTTTCTCATTCCACACGCCCAATAATCTCCTTTCGGACCCTCACTATTGGGGGCTCACCTTAGCGTATAGGATGGGGCCGTGACACAGAAGCTACGGGTATTAGAAAATCCATGATCACGATGTACCGAACACACTGTCTTAATCAAACCCTGTAGAACGTCATGAAATCGCCTTGTACTGTTGCCTCAACCAAAGTTTGAACATAACACTGCAATGTATGTGTAAATTGCTCAGCAACTGAAACGTGACGATCGGCCCACAAGGCGACTGCCACTTTTCTGAACCACTGGTGAGCGCTGGATACACTGAACTGGTTCCTTATCGTGTCCGATGAACGCGGCACCCTCGGTCCGGCTTCATGACATTTGCCTCACGGCCAAACATAACAGCCAGCGTCCTCCAAACCGTCTTTTGCGAAAACGTACAGCGCTGAGCGCTGCGCTTTGTTCTTTTACTTTTGTCACAAAAGTTTTGTACACATTGAGATAACGCAACGTCAGAATTGACATTATAACCAAATTAGGACAGGTATCACGCAATATCTTTTATATCGTACGTTGACTTAGCAGAATTCTAGCCTTTGGAATTGACCCCGGAGTATATTTGCGCTGTTGATGTGACCTGCGTTCAAAAAAAAAAAAAGAAAATCTTTTCTCGGCGATCTCAAATGAACGCCGCGTGGTACTTGGCTGTTTTCTTCACTACATAAAAAAAGTTTCCCTAAGAAGCTGAAGTTATCGAGTCTGTACGAAGAGTTTACAAACGACAGTTATGCGTGGCTCGGCGTCGGCTGCAAAGAGGCGGGTCTCCGTTGCCGGTCGAGAAAGGAGAGTGCACGTGCACGCGGACGGAGGGAGACACACGTCCCCTCTCGACAAGTTTTGCCCGACACCTCCTCGTTAAGCGATGAGGACACGCCCGCCCTGATCCGCTGGCGCGGCGCCTTCGGGTCGCTTCGTTTGCCAATAGCCGTGACTGCTCGAAGCGTAACGGTAAATAGTATCGATCTATAGTTTCCTTCGATCGACTCAGAGGACAGGTGTCGAATGCAGGGAATCGCACTGCAGACGTCGACATTTTGCTGTACCTTGGGTCACTTGCGTAACATTTTACTTTTACGTGAATCAGCCTAGACGAAAAGACGTCCTATAGCGGAAAGCCCATGGTATCAAGAGTCATCCCTGTTTGTTTAAACCGCGTGTTAGTTTTTCTCGGGTGTTCGCGCCAAAGGCGAAGGGGAAGAAGAGAAACATTCGGGCTCCAACGGAAACACTATACGTGCAGAGAGCGTGCCGGCGTTTGTCGACCAAGGGAAAAACTTAATCTTCATTCGTTCTGCCGGTAGTGGAGATGGCTCTATCTTTCGCGCATGAATTCACGTTATTGTGGGAACGGCATTGATTCATTTCCGGCGCCCGGTTCGTATAACAGGCCCCCATCCGAAGTGTTTCCGTCGACTACGTCTTGGAATCGATGCAATAGCCACACGAAATGCTTCCATATAAGTAGTACCCAGCGTTTCTACGGAACATGCGAGAGAGGTACTCAGAAGACGGTGTCACTTTCGCAGTACTCTGTCAACAAAATTCTGTACACCGAATTCGGTCTCCTGGTTTTTCTTTTTTTCAGCCGTATTTCACTACGTTGGGCACGGCAGATATGTCTGCCTGGGGCCATAGAGGCAGCGAAAAAATCATTGAACATAACCTGTGTCATTGTCCTCTATTTAGCTTTTAGTGTCCGTCACTCATAACCGTATCGCGCAGTTCGGTGACCAGCCGCTTTCTGGGCAGTTCATTTTGGAGTGACATCAAGATCTTGCTTCACGCCAGAAAGCGACGAAGGCTCTGCTGTAGTTTCTGCACCCTTCTGAGTGATTATGACACTTCTGGATGTTTATATCTCCACTAATCCCCTGCCCAAAATTCTCGGTTCTTTTATTCTTTCGTTATCTTTCTTTCTTTACTCTTTAGCCAGTGCAGGGTAGCAAACCGGATATTTATATTGTTATTAAAGACGATAGTCTTTTTTGGGGACGCATTGACGCAAAAATTTTGGTCTGTCTGTCTGTTCGTCTGTCTGTCTGTGCATTTGTCTGTTTGTCCACTATTAACAGCATCGGGTACTTGAAACGGCCGACCCCATCCGCAGCGCCCACATATGTTGCTCAAGATTCAGCGTTCATACTTGTGCAATTGTCGATTAAAAAGCAGTTGTTGCTCATGCCTGGGGCACCATAACAACACGTATATATTATACATGTGCGTCTTTTACTAGAGAAGGCATACATAAGTAATTTTAAGGACTATAGCGCTTATCACGCTGCGCTGACCATGCAACGCTTGCTCGAAAAGGAGTGTGTTTACAACGCTTTGCTAAAACGAGACGGTGGTGGCACCTACCCTTCGCCTTGCGTTCTACACCTTATCACCTCTGAGACGGGCGCGCACACCCGTCTCAGAGCCACGTGTTTTGTTTTCGAACAAAACGGCCAGATGGCGCTCATGTCTCACGTGTGACGTGACTTGACGTGCTCGTTCACCTCCGCTGCACGCTCGAGGCACTCTAACGCAGCGCCTACAAAATACCATTCACCGATTTTCTTGTGCAAAACATGAAATAACTGTTTTGTTCACTTTCTCCACACGCAAGATTATCGTCTTTCGACGACATTTGCAGATTAAATGCAGATACGGGGCCAATTTTGATCCTTGCCTTTCCTCACTAGATTTATTTATCTCTCTTTCTACCTCTCTCTAACGTTATAAACTTATAATCTCCGTGGAAAGAGAGGCTAAGTTGGTCACGTTGTCTATTCCAACTCACGAAAAACTTCCAGTGCCGCGTCCATAGCGGGTGGCACGCGTTTTGTCACGTGATCATCTGAACAGTCGCATGGACACCACTATGCGGGGTCGTCGCGCCGTAACTCTATCCTAATCAAAAGTACACGATACCGGGGTGGACGGCCTGTGAAAGAAAACAAGAAATCGTGCTTCGCCTTTGCACACCTCGCCCCGCCTCAGTGTCAGCGCTAGGTACACCTGTCACCGGCGTTACAGCCTTCCCACAGGTGGCAGCTCCGGGCAGTGTGTTCGTCATCGCTTCCGGCTCACGCGCGCCCGCGTCGCGCCGGTGTCCACGCGGTCATAGTCGTGACAAGCGAAGCCTCACCATTGAGCTCCATTCTTCGGCGGCGCGATGCTTTACGGCCTTTCTCATTCTTAGTGCCACTCGGCTCGGTCACGTGGAGCAGGAAGAAGTCATCGCTTTGTCGGCGCAAATTCAGCCGTGAATATTTGTACGTGCAGTACAGCGCACACTCAGCGGTCATCAATTCGGTGCGGGGAGGCGGGAAGAACGGAATGTGGAGATTCGACGTCTAGCTATGATAGACTGAGCCCACATCAAGCACTCTGATCCGCACTCTTCTCGTTTTCAATGTGTAACGCTCATGATGAGTGCTTAATCACCCACAACATGCATGCGAAATTCCCCTTTGGTTTCTTTGCTATAGCGAATGCTTGGCGAGGAAGTACTGACAGATGAATGCAGGCCTATATAACTATACAAGTGGACCGTGCAAAGCGGTAGTGGCGTGGCATCGAAACTGATAGTACCAATGTGCTTCTCTTTTCTTTTCCGTGCTTTTTTCATTGGACCACAGACAGACGCCGTTGCAACACAAGACATCAATATGAAAGCACGACAGAGGCGCTGGCTATCTATTTTGCCTCTGAATTTTTCGCTTGCACGGAGGTCGGATCTCCGTACAAAATTTTCTCTCTATCCCTTCTTCTTGCTTCTTGCTTCTGTCCCTCTTTCCGTGCGTACAGTAGGCTCTTGATTGTTGCTGAAAGGGCGCAAGCATGCCCTCTCGTTGAACTGATGTCACTGCACCTTCGTAGTTCGCCGGGCGGTGCATGGCGCGACCCGCAAGAGTCACGAGTGCTTCACCGTCCTGGTCGTTCCGTAAATTCTTTTCGCAGAATGAGAGGAAGGAGTTACTAGGAATGCCGTAGTATATAGAAGCAGAAAACATCTCGCTTCGAAACAGTAGCACCCACCCGCCTTCTGACAAGTAAGGCGTCAGGAACCACGTTTGTTCCTATGGCAATGACGTGGTCAATACGTCGGAAAAGACAAGCAACAATGGTGTGCCAGCTCTCCTGCGTAGAAGCTTCCAGTTCATTCCATTGGGGGAAGTCCCAGGTGTAGTTAGAGCGAGTGAAATGCGGTGAAGTGACCACGTGAGAATCGAGCTGAGGGTAGAAATTTTTTCTTGCATTTTGAATATTCTAATTCGAATAACTTCAGACTAGCAGCTACGTGCCCTTATCGCTGCCATTCCTGCTGCATTAATCTGTCCATACTTCAATCTATGCTAACCACAAATAAAAAAAGGAGCGGTTGAATGGTGTTGGTGGGCTTCTTTAACTACTCAAGAAAAGAGTTCCACATTTACCGACAAGAGTTTCACTACGTCGTAGCAGACATCATCTAAACTCCTGGACGTCATGACATGATGGTACGTGAACTTTCAGGGGGCGTGACACCGAGACCTCTGTATTGTGGCTTCTGCGACTTAAGACGCATCTTCCTATGAAAATAATAATTGGTTTGCGTTGTTAATCTAAAACCGTTCACTAACGTAGCTTGATGACAAGAATTTTGCGCTTTAGTTGCCATTTAAATGAAGATTTTCGTCACGGTCGGCACTGACCATGCATTGACTGCTCTTCGTGAACTTGGGATTGAGTCACGGAGTAGCTGTAGTGACAAGCACAACCAGTGTGAGAAGGCTCCATTGAGCTGTCCGGTGACGACACGCACTTTCCGTTGCGTAACGCTGAGACCACGCCTTACACACATTCTCTTCCCCTCTCTTTTTCTGGCCAGCGAAGCGCTTCCAACTTTCACGAGGGCAGGCTTCTCAGTGTGGCTGTATGTGCTCCGACACGGTCACAGCGACAGTGAAACGTCAATGACCGGCCGGCGGCAAAAGAGAACCTCTTGCGATGACCGCGTCTGCTCTGTATTGAAGCAGTATTTCGTGGCCAGGATTTACGTAGGATTCAATGTACAGATAACGGTGGTGTTACTGTTCTTCTAGAAAAAAAAACAGTGCAGGATGTCACCGGGATTTTTCCTAGGAACCACTCACAATTGCATTCTGCAACCCCCTGAAAAACACCAGAAAATGGAGAATGTGAAGCCACCAGAGAAAATCAAATCACCTAAGGAGGTCGAGTCACCCAAGAAATCACCAAATAACCCAAGAAGACACCCGTAACCCAAACAAAAAAGTATACTATGCGCCTTTTTGTAAAATTTATTTTTCGTTTACCTTCATTCCTTCTCTTATATTACTTTTTCCGCTTCTTTTTTATAATCATAATTACACTTTGGCTTCTACCCTATTGATTTTTTTATTATTTTAAGCCCGTTATACAGGTACTTTCAGTTACATTTTTCTTCGCCCTACAATAAATGTATGTATGTATGTATGTATGTATGTATGTATGTATGTATGTATGTATGTATGTATGTATGTATGTATGTATGTATGTATGTATGTATGTATGTATGTATGTATGTATGTATGTATGTATGTATGTATGTATGTATGTATGTATGTATGTCAGATCTCCGTACGGAAGCTTTCTCTCTATCCCTTCTTCTTGCTTCTGTCTCTATGTATGTATGTTTATTTATATGCCATTTTTCTTGCTGTTTTTTTAAATCTTAAATGGGCATAGCTTGAAGCAGGTGGTTACCTAGTGATCCAATAGATAGGACGGCAGAAAAAGTTATGGTCACCCGGCAACTTGAGCTCTGTATGACTCTCAGCGATTATAGACATGGTCAAAATGTCTTGCACGGCACATGAGCGTTTTGTATTCGAATTCGTTATCACAGACTTTCTCGTTCGCAGCCTTAAAGTGTAACGCAGTTACTTAATCCTTTTTGGTGGATGCCGCATCCCTAGCTCCGGTGTCACGGGCATCTTGCACCTCCAAGAAATGTATAACACAACAACATTGGAACGCATTAGGTGTGCTACGTAGAGAATTTTAGGTGGACAATATTAGACTGGAGACCACGGCTGAGGTGTTCATTCTCCTTGGGCAATATTAAATGATAGTTAATTGTATCCACTCATCATATCAGTGAAATATTTATGCATGAAGTGTAATACTATTTTAGATGTTCATGTGAACATCAACGTTGATTTAGATGCTGGTAACGTGCAAACTTAAAAAAATGAATTTTTCAGACTCATCTGGCTGACCAACCTTGCGTCAACTTCGTAAAGCTTCACCGAAAGCAATTTAACTGTAATAAGACGAATACAAATTTTAGTTTTATTTCTTTTAGGCATGTAAATAGGTTTCATTACTCATTTGGTCGCAAAGAGAAAACGAGAGTTGATTGTTGTTGACCGCTGAAAAAGTTGCCTTTGTCACGATGAACACTTGAAAAGCATTTAACAAAGGAAACAAAAAACCTATATCCCAACTACGACTACCGATGTTACAATAACGAATAATATCGATTGCACACACGTGTAAATCCCGCTTTGTGGGCTGTCATCAAATGAAAAGAAAGAGTCGGGCGAGCCTTCTCCGCAGTACAATGTATTTTGCTGAAAAGCCACCTTTGCCAAACGTTTGTGGGCAAAAGGGATATTCTGTGTACGCTTTACTTGCTACATAACGAATTATGGCACAATGTAAATGTCGAGAAATTGTGAAGAGAAAAGGAAAGCACAAAACACCAACTGAGAGTGTTATTGGCAGCCCCCCCCCCCCCCCCCCCTGCCACACACACAGGCACACATAACCACGCCAGCGAAGTTTTTGATGCTTATGGCTTCCAAATAGTACAGGAACAGTTAAATATCAAATGAAAAAATGATACGACTCTATTTGCCGGGGCAAGTTTTGTAGCGAAATCCAACCCCTCCTGGACATATATAAGCAATGAATGGAGCCTTCACCTCGGGCTCATCTTGCTGCACATTTTGCGCACGAGGCAAATTCTATTTCCAGTGTGGTGCGCGGACTAACCTTTGTGTTTTGTGCTCTGAGGGTGAATGCAAATAAACAGCAATGTGCAGATTGATCATAGACTTGACAAAAGCCACTCCGGGGGTCGGTCGAAAATTTGGTAGTGCTCAGCATGACTCGGTAGACTGAAGATTGAATGAATGAATGTATGAATGAATGCAGTTTATTTCATGTCTGGAAGTTTCCTTCGGTCGAGGCAGGGGAAGGGAATATAATCATATAATAATCTAATTCCAATATGGACAGAAAATTATTGCTTCAATGCACACATTATTTTATTGAAGCATGGTTGCCATGTTAGACTATGAGTTGGACATGTAATAGTACTCTAGTTGTTTTCGCACTACCTTATGAATGAAAAGCTTTTATAACCACCTTCATTAACCACCTGTTAGTGTTTACAAGATATACTAAATGCCGCACTACCACTACACTGTTGCTGCGGCCAGCTTGAACCCCACCCAGTCTTTGCGGGCATAAGATTGACGCTGACAGGAAGTTTGCCGTAAACATCCAGGGAGTGCATGTCAGGAGCTGAGGTCTTCTTGCATCGTAAGTGTAAGTGAAGAAAGGTGGAGTTAAAATGAAGTGGGAAATTGTCTGCGTGCCTTCGAGGTCTTCACTGGGGACTCTATACAGACACGTTAAAATGTGCTTGTACTCACTAACTACGAAGCTTCTGCAAGTGCGGCCCGAGTACAGACACGCACTTCTTCTTACTCAAGAGCCAAGCAGCTTCCGCCTCTTGTCAGTCTCAATTACCGCAGCCCTCGGAGAGGGGGTACATTTGATAAGCCGAGCTCGATCCTTCTCCGAACAGCATTTCATCCGCGCCCTCTAGCGGCGACAACGAATACAGGGGAGCGCAAGCAAGTCGTAGCGCAGAAAAAGAAGATTACGCTGATGATGAAGAAGAAGGGGTCGCGGCGCATGCCTCCCGCCCGAGTCCGGGATTAGACGCAGGCGTCGATGTGGTGCACCTCCGCGCGGCAGCGACTGGCTGGACGGGGGCGTCAGGCCCTTTGTGCGCCCAAGGCCAGCGTCGGCTGCAATGGCAGCGCTCGCTGATTTACTGCTCACTCCATAAAGCCCCGTCTCGGCGGGAAGCCAGCGCCTGCAAGATGCTTTCCCACGACCTGCCTGCGCGGCAACTCACCTGCTCGCTGCCTGCACATATGCTGCAGCGCGCAGGTCCGTGCCGCTGCGCGAGAAACTCGCGGTTGCATACGCGTCTCTGCCCTTTCCCTGCACTCTGCAGTTCCTGAATGCATGCATACACACATACGGTGCCTTTCTACGCCGTTCAGTACCTGCGGCAGCGCTTCTTCGGTCTCTTGGGTTCCGGGCAGTACTGGCGTACCCAGGCTTGCCTGTGCCAACGCTGTGGAATGCTGCTCGGAGCTTCTGTTCTTTGCATGACGGCGTAGGTATTCAGGACTGTACGTTGACTGAAGGTTATGCCACAATTGGAGCAGGTAAGGTTGAGAGAGAGTGAAATTCGCGCTGTCCCAAAAATTGAAGCTTCGACAAAGTTTGTGACGTGTAATATGAACACCGAGGCAGAACTTGCTAAGGAACTATTTCTTCAACTCTAAATGGTTGCTATGGTGTGGCCCACGTTGGTTCCGGTACACCCTGGATGAAGGCTACGTCAAGATTTATTTGTTGGAAGTAAGAAGGATTTGAAGCTATCGAGACGGAGGAAATGAGCAACTCTCACATACGGCACGAGTAACGCACCGAGTGGCACACTGCACGGAATCGCTGACAACCGGGATTCGTGGCAGCTGAAGAGCGCTCCTGGCGCCTTGCTCGCTGATGAACGCCGACTTTCTGGCTAATGAACATACGCCTCCGGCTCACGCTACAGCGAGAGCGTGTGCGTTCAGCGATGTGATAGAGAGGGAGGTGAGCGACGGCGATTGCGTAACCCTGGCTGCCATTTGTGCCCGGCTTCTTGTCGATTTGACAGCTTGCGGACTTTCCCGTGCCCCCACGATGCAGAGTTATGGCCACGGAGTGCGTAAAGACTTCTGGCTAAATGCAACGGCACGTTCCTTTGTCTTTTCATTTATTAAGCGACATTTGTCATCTACACTGACGTGGCAGTATGCCCTTATAACTGCTTAACACAAATCTTAGACGTCACTCTGCTGTTGAACAACAATCTCTGCTGCTAGTTGGTGCAGGTAGCCTTTAATATGCCATGCGTTCGGGGGAGGACCGACTTCAAGTCACACTACTGCGGCATGGCCGTCATAAGCGTGGCTCCGATGCATTTATCGCGACATTTATGAAGTTTTTCCACACATGCAGTGTTAGTTTTTTTTCGCGAATGTTATAGATACAAATAAGTATGCGTGGAGTCTCGCGGCCGTTCTAAGTAGATTGCGGCTTTGAATGTGATCGTACATAAAGAACACGTAGCAATACTTTGCAGACTGGTAGGTTCATACTTAAAAACACGACTTGCTGCGCAAGCTAAAAAAAAAACAAACGAGAAGGGATGCAGGGAAAACGAGCAGGGAGAGTAGGAAAAAATTGGCAGATCCCACGTACAGTGGGAACCGAAGATATGCGAAGCATAAAAGAGGAATGTTGATAAGTCACTTTAAAATCAGCACAATGTTATAAGGCGGAGGTAAATTTTGCCGTACATGACTTTCATGTTATGATTATCATGGTTGGACGTGTCATTTACATTGTCGTCTATTCACGTCACGTAATACCAAAATTGGTGTATGTGGAGCAAGTGAAACGGCCACGAGCACGCTATAAGCGTAGCATGTAGCCATGCCTTACATGACACGCATATCATGATTACCATGTTTGGACATGTCATTTACCTTCGTCGTCTATTCACGTGACGTGATACAAGTCGAGCTAGTGAAACGGTCTCGAGTGAATCATGGCTTTTGTATGTTGTCATGTTACATGGCACGTGTGTCATGGTTATGAGGCTTGCACCAGCCACATACCTTCGTCATCTATTGACGTCACGTAACACCCGATTCGGTATATGTGGAGCTAGCAAAACGGCCGCGAGTGCATCATGAAGGGCCCAATATACTCCGACGTAATGTTGACGAGTTCTTTTTTTTTGGGGGGGGGGGCATGGTGACGTTCCAAAACAACCATATGATTATGAGAGACACCGTAGCGGAGGGCTCTAAAAATTTCGACCACCTGGGGTTCCTTAACGTGCACCCAATTCTGAGAAAATGGAAACCCAAAGTATTCCGCCTTCATCGGAAATGCAGCCGCCGCAGCACGTATAGGATCCCGCGACCTGCGGGTCAGCAGCCGAGTACATTAGCCACTAGACCACCATGACGTCGCGTTGACGAGCGCGCACGTAGGGTGTATAGCGACGCTGCGCTAGCAAAACGGACACCAGGCGTGACCGGCGCGACCAGCATACGTCGGCACGAACCGGCGGCCACTGGTGCGGAATCCAGCATGTTGCATTTCGCGAAATGCAACATGCTGCCTTTCGCGCCCATGACGTTACCCAGCTCGACCCAGAGAGCATTGCAGCGTCTGCCTCTCTTCATGATGTAGGGACGCCGGGCGCGCTGAAACGCGCGTTCGTCAAAGCAAAGCAGTGCGGCGCGCGCCTGCAAGTATATGCCAGGCAGATCGACGCCTGGCGTAGCGTCGCCGGCGTGACGCACGAAACGAACGTTGGCGCTCACGTGCGCCGGGTCAAGTCGAAGTGTATAGGCACCTTGAGTGTGACATGTAGTCATGTTGTTACATGACACGCATCTCCCGATTTTCATGTTTGCACCAGCCACATACCTTCGTCATCCATTCACGTGACGTAATACCACATTTGGCCTATGTGAAGCCAGCGAAACGGCTGCAAGCGCATCATGAGTGTGGCATGTAGTCATGTCGTTACATGACACGCATGTCATGATTATCATGTTTGGACGTGTGCTTTACCTATGTCGTCCGTCTGCGTCGCGCAATACCAAATTTGGTACATGTGAAGCTAGCGAAACGGCGGCCAACGTATCATGAGCGTAGCATGTGGTCATGTTGTTACATGACACGCACCTCACGATTATCATGTTCGCACTATTCCCATACATTCGACATCCTTTCACGTCCAGTAATACCAAACTTGGTATATGTGAAGCTAGCTAAATGGCCGCGAGCGCACCATGAGCGTGGCGTGTAGTCATGACTAGTCATACCATGAAAATCATGACATGCTCGTCATGATTTCCACGTTAAGGTCTGTCAGTTATGTTCGCTATGCAGTCATGTCATACCATGACACTTTCGCAACATATCATGTGAACGAAACTACCGCAAGAACAGCAAGAACATGAAATGTAAATCATGACATTCATAACATATATGTCATGATTTTAATGTATGACTAGTCACTTATGCTCGTCATACAGTCATGTTATGGCATAACAAGTTTGGTATCGATACCATTGTCGAAGCGACCAGGAGAGCTAAAAGTCGTAAGCGCAAGATAGATAGATAGATAGATAGATAGATAGATAGATAGATAGATAGATAGATAGATAGATACGCTCAAAGTCAGCGAAGTTAGCTGAGAAATGCTTCGCATTTAAAAGCTGCCCCTGTTCTCGTTTTCTTTAAGCGAGCGCAGCAAGTCGAGTTTTCAAATAAAGAACACCATTGCGACATTTAGCATCTACGAGCCACGCCCATTTTAAAAACGGTTAGCTTATTTTGGGAACTTACCATTTTCTTGGGCCTATCCTGAGAATTATTCTGCACTTCATGAGAGAAAGCGTAATGCAACACCCCCCTCACACGTACCCCGAGTCAAAAGTGCTTTGATTTTGCTTATAACGGCTGGATTGCACAAAATTCACACAACATGAAGTTCGATTATTTATCTGCTAATACGTGAGCGTTATATCTACACCAAAAAGTACAGGTTTGCACTTTTGAGCTAAAATGTACTGAATGTAAAGGTGACAGTATGAAGTTCGCCAAATATCATACTCAAAAGATTGACAATATGATGGACTTGTAAGGATGAAATTTATTTTAGTTTATTTTATTTATCAAATACTGTGGACAAGTAGTCCAAGTAGATAGGGCGAATAAAATGATACAAAAGTGAACATTTTGAAAAAAAAAGCGAAACAAGAGCACTAATACAGAAATAGAGTCAACACGTGTTTCCAAATATCCTGTGTTTGTGTGACTGCACTTCGCATAAACTTTAGGGTTGTCATGTGACTGGACTCTACCCCTATTTGTGCAGTGCTGTCAAAATTTTCCGTGTCTACGTGACACTATACTTTATGCGTCTAACTTTAATCTTATATAGATGGCTTCGGGTCTATGTGGCTTTTAATGGCTCGACAGGAAGATTTATACGATTTGACGTTAAGGCAAAAGGAGCTTTGGGATTAGGTTATTTCGCCAATAATACTAACAAAAAAAAGTGCAGGGGCGGCCTCTCAAATAATAATAAATAACACCTCCTTCCAGTCAACATGTCTAAACTTGTGTAGTTTGAGCTTTGTACATCAACGTCCGATGTGTGAGGTGCTGACAAATGTTTTTTTTTTTTTTAAGATGCGAAGCAGCTTACGGTCGAGAATTATCGGGTGTGCGGCGTGACTACTCTTACTGCGCATGCGCCTCCCCTTCTCCTCTCCCGCTTTGCAACGCTCACTTTTGCTCACTCCCCTCTCTCATCTCTAGGCATTCCTCCTCGTGGCATTCGCACTCCCATTGCGCATGAGCCTCCCCTCCCCCTGTCTCCTTTCCTATGCCTCCATCTCTCTCGCCTCGCAACGCCGATGCAGGCAGCTTTTGTGAGTTTTTTTATTTGAACAAACCGATGGCACATGCTGCACAACCGTTCACTGGCCAACCCGTATATATAGGCACTGGATCTTGACTGCCAATGTAGTGCCGGTATGTTTCCTGTTTGTCCAATAACAATTTGCAGCGTGCACGTTAACTGAAAGCGGTATGTGGGTCTATGCGTCCAATCGGAATCTTCTCTCTCTCGTAGCCCATTACGATCGATTGGCATGTTTCACTAGGAAACACCGATGCATCACTGCGTGCCTTGCGCCTCCCTAGGTTTGTCTCCTGCACAACGCCACCATGAGCACCAGCGTCAACGTCGCCGCCAGTGTAAGTGTTATTGCCCGCTGTTTGGCATCTACACATAGTTTCCTATGGCGGAAGATAATGTAATCTTTTTAATTATTTCTCTTAACGTTCAGCAGTCTATTGAAGCAACAGATTACACAAATTAGTCATGTCGCCTCGAATAATTCACGCAGTGTCACGTACTACTGTGAGTGACGTCAGAGCACCAATGTTTACATGGAGGAGCGATATCATAGCACAGATATCTGCGTAGGTCAGCTCCATTCTGTACGTCATCTCCTCCATATTGGGACGCGCGCACGAAAAAATTAGAGTAGGTGGCGTCCAGCTTGAAATTTGACTGCTGTCACGGTGCGTCACACTGCTGGGGGGGAGGGAGTGATTTTAAGCGAAAAGAAGAAAAATGCGAGCCCCGTATCTGTCTCTCAGGGGGAGGACACCTCAACAGTAGCTCACGAGGGATGAGGGTAGAGAAGGGATTAAAAGGATACGATTAAAAGGTTAAGAGATAGAGAAAGAGGAAGGAGAGAGCGAGGCGCAGGCACAGCGAACGACGGAGGTCAGGAGAAGACAGGAAAGATGGACAAGGTTGCATGAGTCCGAAGACGGCGCACCACTGGCGAGAGCTCTTGTCGGTGTCAGGAGATGGCGTAGGGCTAATACAGTTGGCCAGAGCTACGCTGTCGTCATCGACGGGGACCGCCGTCAGGAGGTCGCGTAGGACCAGTTCAGTCGGCCAGAGCTGCACTGTCGTCGGAGATCGCGAGGGCACAACCGGTCGGCACGGAATCCAGCTAGCGAGTCCCTCGCATAGCTGGTCTTGGCAGACTTGAACGTGAGGTCAAGCGTATGCATGGCATTTAGCTCGAAGAGCTAGGAGTTGGTGAGGGGCACAATAAAGTAAATATTATGTAAAAATTTCGACGTCTGTGGCCTTCAGCAGTTGAATTGCTGTGAAATTGAGTAGTAAGCGCTTAATAAAAGCGGCAACATCTTGGTAACAACATACACTAAAAAGAAAATGCCCAGGAGGATTTGCGATGGAAATTTACCTTCAAAATTACGCAAGCCACAGAAAGTGATGTTAAGCGAAGCATCTCGCACACAGGCTACCCAGCGTATTTTTGAGGGTCTGATATTTATAACCACATGTATTACGCAGTCCGATTTTAAACTTTTGATTACCTATGCGTGTTATGCCGCAGTCGAGAACTTCTCGCTTCTATCACGTCGAAGTTCATCGAGACGGTTTTACGCTCTCCCATAGTAGAGTACCTAGCACTCTAAACCGTTAAGCACTTTTTCTAAACACAGTCGAGTACCGTGTACTCTAAATCGTTGACAACTTTTTCTAAACACATGCCGCAGTCTTTCGGATAAAAAAAAATCTGTCATTATTACCGAAACGTATTGTTTTGCTTGTTCCCCAGAATGTGAGGCCCACGAGACTGCTCTTTGCCCTCCTATAGTGGAACACGGAATAATCTAAATCTTAAACTTTTAAATGCGAAGCATTTCTTAGCAAAATTTGGCAACATTGAGTGTATTTATTTATCTAGCCGCTTAGGTTTGTGTGCTCTCGCCCCGCCGCCGTGGTCTAGTGGCCCGCAGGTTGCGTGATCGAATCCCGTCTGCTGCGGCTGCATTTGCCATGGAGGCGGAAATGTTGTAAACCCGTGTGCACAGACTTGGGTGCACGTTAAAGGGCCAGTCAACAGGATCCGAAACGTGCCGGAAAAGCTCGCGCATTTTAAATGCGAAGCAATTCTTAGCCAGCTTCGACGATATTGAGCGTATATATCTATCTAGCCGCCTACGACTTTTAGCTCTCCTGGCCACTTCAATAATGTTATCGATACCAAACTTGGTATGATATAACATGACTGTATGAAGAACATACGTGACTAGTCATAACGTTAAATCATGGTATGTATATCTCGAGTGTCATGATTTACATTTCAGGGTCCAGCAGCTCTTGTGGTGGTTTCGTTCACATGGCATAATGCAAAACTGGTATGGTATCGCAGGGTTGCATGGCGAACACAAGCGACAGACTCTAACATGAAAATCTTGACATGTGTCTCATGAAAAATGACTACTTGCCACGCTTATGATGCGCTCGTGGCCTTTTCACTAGCGTCACATACCAAGTTTGGTGTTACGGTACGTGAATGGATGACGGAGGTATGTGACTGGTGCAAACATGATAATAATGAGATGCGTGTCATGTAATAACATGACTATATGCCATGCTCATGATGCGCTGGCGGCTGTTTCCCGAGCTTCACGTATATTAAATTTGGTACTACGGGACGTCAATGGATGAGGAAGGCATGATACTGTTGCAAACGCGATAAACTTGAGATGCGAGTCATGTGACAGCATGACTACATGCTACGCTCATGATGCACTCGCTGCTGTTTCGCTAGCTTCACATGTATTAAACTTGGTATTACGCCACGCGAACGGACGACATAGATAAATGACACATCCAAACATGATATCAGGACATGCGTGTCATGTAACAACATGAATGCATGCCACACTCATGATGCGCTCGCGGCCGTTTCGCTAGCTTCACATATGCCAAATTTGGTATTACGTGACGCCAATGGATGACGATGGTATGTGACTGGTGCAAACATGATAATCACGAGATGCGTGTCATCTGAGAACATGACTACATGGCACAGTCAAGGCGCCAATACATTTCGACGTGACGCGGTGCGCGTGCTCGCTGGCGTTCATTCTGTCGCGTCACGCCGGCGCTGCCATGCCAGACGCCGGTGCTGCCGCGTATACTCGCAGGCGCGCGCCTAAGCGCGTTGCTTTGACGCCTGCGCATTTTAGCGCGTCAGGCGTCCCTCCGTCACGAAAAGAGGAAGACGCAGTCATAGAGAAAGAAGAAGACAAGAGCGGACACTCCGCAAAACCTGGCCTCAGGAAGTGCGTCACGACTACGTAACGAACTAGTGCTCCCACCAAACGTCAAAGGGCGCAAGCGCAAAAAAAAACACAGTTATAATCAATGCAACAGAATTGTTTTCACAAATTAATAATTATACGCCCAAATTTGGTATGTTCTTTATACATAAAAACGATTTATTCAACACACCTTACGCGATTATTTTTCTTCAGCCGTACTGTCATAAGCACCATCTACCCAGCGACAAGCCCATGCATGACTGACAGCGAGAAGCTTTCGTCGCTTTCGTCAACGTCGGCTGCGTCGGCGTTTTCAAGCGTGAGATAACAGGTGAGGCACGTTTTCAAGCGAAGCTTGTTGAATGACATGTTGTTGGTCTTGTTGGGTCATTTTTTCAGAAAACGGTTACGCCTGCGCGAATAAGACACCATGCAACAAACATAGAAAGACGCACACACACACGTTGCGCTTCGTGTGTGCGAGTTTGCTTCTTACGTGGCGTCTGATTCACGCAGTTGTAACCTTTTTCTGTAGCTTTTAAGGACTGGGAGGTTCGCTAAAAAGAAAGTTTGTGGCTTTATGCGGCGGCTAGACGGGAACATTGTGCAAAGTATGCAGTATAGCAAAGGCGGCACGGCGTCAAGCCGAGGCGACGCGTGCTGCGTCTGCTACGGACGCGAGCGTCTGTGCGCTGAGCATAGCTGGGCAGCTAGGTCATAGGCTCGGTGGCTCGGTGCAAAATATTGAGAATCGTTCGCTGGGCCTGCCATGCTTCACGACGCGTTTCCCGAAGGCTCGGAACACGAATGATTCTTGGTGTGCCGGAGGCAAATCTGGACTAGCCAAGTGGCCATCATCTTCGTTTCTTCGCTAGCCTTATGCCACTAGTACAAGCTGCCCACAAATTTTTTCGACGTTTCCAATATAATTTTACCGCACAAATTTCAACTACGATTTTTCTTCCCAATGTACTGTGCTGATACTGCGTACGCACGAAGGTGTTCTAAAGTTCCCAGGCCGCGATACCACTGCATTACAAGGGATAGCGGCCTGGAAACTTCTGAAGATCTTTGTACGTGGTCTTGACGTCTATCTTTGTAAGTCAGAGTTTTATGGGTCAGAGATGTATCACTGTTTTTGTATTGTGCATCGATTAGCTAATCATTCAAAGGGGTTTGTTGGTACACTTATGACGTGCACATATCTTTTTCGTAATTTGACAGCGAAGTATCCACTTACTAACATTTTCAGACCGCGCTGATGCCATGCCGTCCGGCGGTCCAAGCTACGGCAGCTACTGCTGTGTATCGTGGTGCTTCAACAATGGCAGAACCCACAAGAAGCCTGGGACGAGTTTCTTCCGCATACCACGGGACGGCAGGTGTGTAAGCTTTTGTATGATTTGCATGTCTTTAGGCTTACTGTTCGTACTTGCTTAGTGAGGGTAACAATAAAAAATCACTATTCAAGCACTTCCCCTTTCAGCTGGTAGTTCATTGCCAATGCAGGATGAAAGCATGGATGCAGTATGCTGGACGCAATGATCTCCTTAGTAAGCCGGCCAGCCTATTGTACGCAACGTACAGGGTTTGTAGCGACCATTTTACTGCTCAAAGTTTCATGGACCCTGGGCACATAAGGGTTACAAGAATGTCTGTTCCCAGTGTGCAACCAGCTGCACCATGTAAGTGATTGACTGAAACTCAAATATGTGTAATAGCAGCCACTTGTATTGAATCAGTGGCGACAGTTAACCGCGAAGATCTTTGTAGCCGGTGGAGAAACCTCACCATAGAAGTAACACTTGGAAAGTCTTAAATTTTGTGAACTATGGGCTTTTACCTTCCTAACAGCAGCCTTACATTTCTGTCGTTTTTTGATGCTCTTGACCAGCGCAACTTGTTTTGAAAGACTTTCAAGGGCTATTTCACGTTATCTTCAAGCCTGAGTGCACATGTACATATACCTTTCATCGGTGAAAGCTGGCACTGTTGATAATTCCAAAAATCACAAATTACTTGTTTCCTAGTTGGTGCCTTCTCTTTTCCTCCACGTTCGACCAATTTGCGCATTTGAAAGAGCTGTTTAAGTTTCCCCATGCTACAAGCTTTGTAACTTGTACCAACTGCACATATATGCACGTTCTCCGAGCGTCACTTCAAATAGTGACTGTGACATGGCGGCAGAAGCTGCACTGCAAGGTGCGGATGAGCTTCAGTTTGTGTTATTTTAAGCCTATTACTGACACATTGTCGTAATTTCATTTCTTCAGGACCTGCGGTAGAGGCTTCAAAAAGCGGCTCCCACACATTGAGGTGCCCCGATGAATAGGGTGCTTTCAGTGTCGCGATTTCTTTTTTTTTACCCAAATTGACTTTTGACCAAACCTCTGCAGGTGGCAGCTCCCTTGTAGCTGGTGAAAAAATTTCTGCTGACTTCGTCTTGCCGGAGAAAACCTTAACCAGTCGTTCAGCTGTCACAAAAGGAACTTGTGTGACCGGTAAGTTGTATGTTCACTTCAACACCAGAGTGGATTGATGTTGAGACTTCCGCAGGCCGCTCGCAAGATTGTTCCGACAGCACTGTCCGAGGCACTCAACAAGCTTCACAAGACCCTCCAGAAGATGTCTCCGCCAACAGCTCCACGTCTGAGTGCCCTAGAGAAAATGGTGACTATGCTTTTATTGCAGCTGTTTTTAATGTGCTATTTTATGTTTAGGACATTCTGAGGAAACTATTCTCAAAAGGACACTACGTGTGCACTTACAAAATGTAAGGGTGGGCTCTCAGTGATTTTCATTTTTTTGTGCATTGTCAACATTGTGAATGGTTTGTTTTTAGGTAGTGGAATCGAAAACTTTGCACCACAGAAAGTTGTGCACCTTGGGTCTGAAAGAGCGAGGAAAGTGCTCGTATGGGATTAGTTGTTCTTCGCTTTTACATCCAATTTTTTGTTTATTGCAGTGCGTTCCTGTGTGCCAGCGACAATGTCTCCATCAATGAAGTACAAGCAAACCATTAAACATCTGCAAGCTAAAGTAGCAGCACAGCGAAAAAACTATCAAAAGACTGCGGAGACAGCCTCACCAAACTAACGACTCATTCGTTGCATACATTGTTTTGATTACCCGCTATGAGGAGTAGGAACACTGTGTATTCGCTCGAAGTGATTTGCATAACCTTAAAAAGAATGTTGGGTATCCTGTCTGTATTTTTGTAGCAAATGTGGGCAAACTTTACACTTTACTGTGGGTCGCTTGGTCACTGTGTATGCTTTACCTCTCCAGCTCAAGTAATATATCGATAACAAAACCGCTTGTTGAAATGTCTTCGAGCGGGTAAGGAACACAGTATGAAGTGGGCACAGTTAACGTTATCACGCTTTTTGTATTTTAGCTTCTCATCAACCTCCTCATCTCGCCCATCAAAATTTTCAAAACAATACAGAAACTTGTAGCATTTCATGGGGCTGCGGATGCTGCCATTTTATTTTTATATAGCTTGTGAGTGATAACGTACGATGTAGAGCCTTTGTGAAAAATAATGAGCCAAAGTGGTTTCCTTCTGCTATTTATTAGCCCTGTAATACCGCTCTAGTAACACCGATTAAGGTCCACAATTCTGGATAAGTGATGACTACAATCTATTTTAGCTCGCAAGCGTCACAGCAACACCCAGACGCAAATCACTTGGGATCTTAAGTTTTTGATGATAAGAAGAGCCACAAGACCTGCCAGTGTTGTAGCATAAAGTTTGTCTTTCACGTAGTGAGCAAGCTGCAAAGCCCTACCTTTCTGAGGACAAACAGCCATCAAGTCTGCTTTTTTTTCATTTTGGGCTAGCTGTTCTTAAGCACAGACAGCACACTGCAGCTTTGCCTTTCTGCTATATTCTGTCGTGTGGTTTCTGTGCGCTCTTTTTTCTATGCATTATTTCGGTTAACCCCAGGCGTGATTCGCGACTTCATTGCTGTGTATATGTCACTTCTTCCTTCTTCAGCATTGTGCGCTGTGTTTTTGCCATAGATCCTTACTTACCCACGGGCCCGGTGTGTCATACTTCACCAGCTTCTCGGCTTCTGCCAACTCTAGCGATGTGTGCGTTGTCTGTGTTCTCTCTGTATTTGTTACAATATTTGTTACAATTTATTTGTAAGGCGAGATGCATTTGTTGTCTACCTTTGTCATATTGTGCTTTTTATATTCTCAGACTCTACCTTGCCTTTGAATAAAACATTGCGGATACTCTGTCTCTTTGACTGATGTATACATTGATCACTTGTTCCAAAAGAACAAGTGATCAACAAGTGAACAAAAGAACAAGAACAAGCGCGATGAATAAAATCGCAGTGAATTATCACTACCTGCATCTCTCTTTATTATAACTTAATCGAAATAAAAATAAAAAAAATTCAAAATTTGCGCCAGTGAAACCGAAACAGGAAGCGCGCGCCACTTGCTCTCACCAACCACCAGGTGTGCTAGGGTCGATTGGGCCGCTGGGGTCTACGGGAGTGTCCACTCTTCAGCTTTTTTATTTCTCTATGACGCAGTGCTGTCTGGGTAGCACATACGTGCGAAATGCAGCATGTCGCATTTCGCGCTGGTTGCCGTTGGGCCGCGCCTACGGACGCTGGTCGCGCCTGGCGTCAGACTATAGTGAGCTCGCGTGTTGCTGACGTAGCGTCACTGCGCCCAGCGTGCGCGCGCGTAAACGCTACATTGGAGTATATTGGGCTCTTCATGATGCACTCGTGGTCATTTTGCTAGCTCAACATATACCGAATTCGGTGTTACGCGACGTCAGTGAATGATGAAATATATGACTGGTGCAAACATGATAATCCTGACACGCGTGTCTTGTAAGAACATGACAACATACCACGCTCTTAGCGTGCTCGCGGCCGTTTCGCTAGCTCCACATTTACTAAATTCGGTATTACGTGGCGTGAATAGATGACGAAGTTAAACGACACATCGAAACATGATATTATGACACGGAAGTCGTGTACAGCATCATTTAGTTCCACCTCGTAACGTTGAGCTGATTTTAAAGTGACATATCAACATTTCTCATTCGTGCTTCACATATCATCGACTCCCACTGTGCGTGGGATCTGCCAATTTTTAGGGGCGAAGCTCCTTATACGGCACCCGTTCGTTCCTCGTAGTCGTAGTATAGTAGTGTGTAACCAGTCTTACATTTTGACCGCCAAGGTGGTGCTGGTGGGAGATTTCTTTTGTGCGTTGTTGAACAATGAAAAATTCGCAGCGTGCGCGTTAACTAAACGCTGAATTCTCCTGTCTCTCATTCCCCTTAGCAGCCAGTGGCATGTACACTGAGCACTGACAAGAAAGCGTTGCTACGTTATACTCGCTGGGCATAACCTTCTTGATTTTAGAAAGGCTTAGCGGGCGTTAGGCCGCAGTGCCTTGAATACAGTGAACTAATATATACCATGAACTCGAGGTGGTTAAAGGTGGGAAGTAGACACGAAGCGCAAGCCGTAAGAAAGTGTGTGTGTGCCTCCTCTCGTTCAGTCCTTGGAATATCCGCTGGATGGCAGTGCTTTTATATGAGGAATGAATGATGAAAAGATGCGAGATGGTGGTACTTGGAGTGTTGAATAGGTGCACGAAAGGACACACACACAGATGCACGGACGGACGCACGGATGGCTGCACTTACGGATGGACGCATGGACGGACGCAGGAGCGGATGCATGGACGAACGAAGGGACGGACACACAGATGGGCGTGCGGACGCTCGAACAGATGCACGCACGGACGGGTGCATGGACGCACGGGCGGCCACACAGACGCACGCATAGACGGACGGAAGCACGAATGAATGGACGGACGGATGCTTCGCCCCACTCTCCATTAAGGCCAAACTCCATAAGCGCGAAAATGCACGCGACAGCGACGAGCGACGCTATGAGCGACGAAACAGGGCCGTCGCGCGACGTGTCGCGTGCTCATTTTCGCGCGATCGCTCGGTTCTCCAGATTTGGAAACCGTCGCTCATCGCCCGGAAGTGCTGGGCTCAAGCAGCCAATAGCGAAAAACCGGAAAAGACGAAGACTACATAGGTGCACGTGACCCTGCCCGAGTCACGTATGCGCAACAAGAAATAACGCAATGTTTATTACGCATGCGCATATAAAAAATGCTGCTAGGCAATAATAAACACTTTCTGTTCCATTACACAACAATATATCTTATTTTTAAATTGGAAACCGCTCGCTACGCGGTTTTCTTGGTGCGAGTTGACGGCCTCATGCCAGCAACAGTGGAATTCGCTCGCCGAAGCCGTCGCGTGAATGAGGTTTGCCTGCGCATAGCCTCCTATATTTTTTTGTGCCCGCGCATTAGCGCTAAATACATACGCGCCATCCGTCCCTTATAGTTTTGGCGCTCGCCGCCAGATGCCGCACCGATCCCATAATAACAGCAGACGACGCGGCCTATGCACGCTTGCGTTTATGCGAAGTTCAGAAAAAGTGGGCGGAGAAACTTCACGAGCACAACCTCCAAAAGTTTTTTTATGATGTCCCGGGGTCGAGCACTTGAGTTTGTCACGTTTCTGTAGTATTTGCGCGGCGTTGTCAACGGCAGCCTTCAGTGGCTGATTCATCTTTCTCGCTCTTGCGAGGAAAACTTCCGCGTAATTCTTTAGAGAATTTAGAACCATTACGAGCTCAGTTGACGGATACAGGAGTACACCTGGGTGGATATCTCCACATTCAATCAGAACATGCTCCGCCGTTTCCTTATCTTTCCCGCAGCATGTGCATTGTTCTTCTTCTTTACTGAATCTTGCTTTATAACTACGCGTTCTAAGGCAACCCGATCTCGCTTCAAACAGTAAAGCGCTTCCCCTTGAATTATCGTAAAATGCCTCCCTCCTTATTTCATTTTTGCCCTTTCGGTAGTTACTCAAAGCCGGTTTTTTCTCCATAGCTGCCATCCATTCTCTCGTTTTGCGCCTCGGCGCTCCGCCAGGAGCGCTCGCATCCCATAATAGCTCGGGGGACGGCGCTGAGGGACCGACCGCTCGGGCACAAAGTTATAGAGGAGGCTATGGCCTGCGCAAGCGACTGATCGCGCGACGCCGGTCTATGTCGCGTCGCTCGTCGCTGTCGCGTGCATTTTCGCGCTTATGGAGTTTGGCCCTTATTCTCTCCGTGGATATGCTGCCAGTTTTTTTTTCTGTGCGTATACACAACCTCTTTCCACGCGCAGCGATGTCAACGCGGCGATCGGCGACGTGACGCAGCACGCAGCTCATCGATTGGTATAAACCAGGTCTCAATAAACAGTGTTGAAGGCAACGTCACCAGTCACCGAGTTGCGAGTGTAGAGCTTTGGCCGCCTGAGGGGAGACGCTGCTCTCGTCGGAGCGAGTGGACGCGCGTCGTGTCGGCTCCTGTTTCTACGAATGTTTTGAATCGGAAATTACCTGGAAGCCCACAATGCTTTAGTACCCGTGTAAAGATGAGGAAGTACTCCGGCGCAAAGGCAGCAGCATCGAGCGTGCAGCAGAGGCTCGAGCTCGGGAACGGCGGCTTGTGAATCACCTTACAAGCAACAACCTTTACGCTCAACAAATCTCCTTTATATTTGCTGGAGCCGTGCTGGACACCGTCCCCTATACCTTTCCGCCACCATTTTGGAAATCTGCTCTGGTCGGCTACCTTCTCCTATGCCGGACGCCGATCAGCAGACGCTGCCATCCCCTCCGGCCACATGTCCAGGCAGTGTTCCTCAGCGGGAGCCTCCAATCTTCAACGGAACAGATGACAACGACGTTGAGGATTGGCTCTCGACTTTCGAGCGGGTGTGCGCTTTGAACAGATGGACGGACGCGGACAAGTTGACAAGGGTGTCGTTCTACCTCGCGGGTGTACCCAGCCTTTGGTTTAGAAACCACGAGGTAGACGAGAGAAACGCCCGAACGTGGCCGCAATTCAAAACGTCTATTGTAGCAGTCTTTGATGGACCTGCCGTCCGAAAACGTTTTGCCGAGCAGCGTTTACGCACACGCGCACAAGAAAGAGGTGAAACCTTCACGAGTTACGTAGAAGACGTCGTCGATTTGTGCAGACGCGTGAACGCCGCAATGACGGAAGCTGAAAAATGGAAGCACATCCTCAAAGGGATTGACGACGACACTTTTCAAATTCTCTTGGCGAAAAGCCCTACCACAGTAAACGAAGTATTTAGCTTGTGCCACAGCTACGATTATTTGCGGAAGCAGCAAGCTCTGACAAGACGTCCTCCAGTGCACGATTTGGCATCACTGTCTAGTGTGACCAATGGTCATGACCAAGCATCGCTAATAGCCAAAATTAAAGCATTTGTCCGCAAAGAAGTTGCATGACAGCTTTCCTTGGTGCCCTTCACACCAGAACCTACCACAACTTTACCGTCGTCTCCCCGTGGCGTCATTCAAGGAGTAGTCGCCGAGGCCCTACCAGCCGCCCGCGAGCCTCAACAATCGCCCGATATGCTACGTATGTCGATACCCTGGACGCGTCGCAATGTATTGCTGCCGTCGAACACATATCACCGATGAAAACTGCCGTGGGCCCTTCTTCCCGCTTGACTCCAACGCGCATTATGGTTCCTCCACTCTAATGCCAGCCCGCTGCCAGGACGACCACCGCCCTCGGTCGGGACGTCGTAGCTCGCCTTCTCGACGCCGCCGCTCGCCTTCTCCTATGCGTCGATGCCCGCGCCTAACGAGGAGGAAAACTAGGCGACGCTGCTCCCGAGGCAAGAACTGTGCAAGTTTTGGTTTGCCCAAGTCCTCACTCGTCACCTACCAATGTTATTGATGTGTACGTCGAAAATATCCCTACTGTCGCTCTTGTAGATACCGGTGCAGCTGTTTCTGTTATCGACGCTGGATTTTGTCGCTCAATTCGTAAGGTTACGACGCCTTTCTCCGGATTATCTCTTCACACAGCCAGTGCTCAACCTGTTCAATCAACCGCAGTATGCAAAGCCCACGTAACAATTCAGGACGTTAGAGCTCATCGTTCTTTCACCGCGCTCCCATACGATTATCTTGAGATGGGACTTTTTGTCGTGCCATAACGCCGTGATCGACTGTGCTAGGGCTGAGGTTGAACTTTGCTCACTGGATGACCGAGCGTCCGTCGACACCCAGTCTGCCGCTAAACTTGTCGTCAACGACGACACCTATACATCCCTCGATGCTCTTTTGCGTTCATACCAGTTTCGTGCAGCGCCATATTCGACGGCATGGTCTTCTTCACACCATTTCCAATATTCGTCGCCCGAAGAGCTTTCCCACTGCCTTTTGCTGCTCTCGACCTTGTAGAAGGCTCAACCACAATGCCAATTTATAATCATGAGTCATCGCCTTTATCCCTACTTTGTCACGAGTGCCTTAGCCACGTTGAGACGATTAGTTCTAACAGAATTATATCCGTCCCCAATTATGTGCCTTCTACATCCGTCTGTGAACTGGCTGTCGTCTCCACGGCTGAGCCAACGTCGGCAAACATATTTCAACCATTCATAGGGTAAGATTTGACATCTTCGCAGCGTTCACAGCTCCTCACCATCATTGAGTGCTACCGCCATTCTTTCAACGTTGCACAAACTTCTCTCGGCCATGCCTTAGCAGTAGAACACCACATCGACACTGGGTCCCCCGCACTGCTGCGACAACAGAACGGTGTCCGCTACAGAACGGTGGTGGTGATAGTGGTTAGGAAATGAGAAAAAGGCACCTAATATCTGCAGCCCAGTCGGGGGCACGGCGCAGTGCCTTACAGAACGCCGCGTCATTGCTGACCAAGTAGACGACATGCTTCGCAGAGGCGTTATTCGACCTTCACAGAGCCGAAAGGCGTCTCCAGTGGTCCTCGTCAAAAATAAAGACGATTCTATTCGTTTCTGTGTCGATTACCGGCAATTGAACAAGATCACTCTGAAGAATTTCTATCCACTGCCGCACATTGATGATGCTTTGAACTGTTTACAGGGTGCCGAGTTCTTTTCCTCGTTAGACTTGCAGTCAGGCTACTGGAAAGTGCCGATGGCGGAGGCCGATCACCCCAAAACCGCTTTTGTCATGCCAGACGGCTTTTATGAATTCACCGTCATGCCATTTGGACTTTGCAACGCGCCTGAAATGTTCGAACGAATGATGGACAACATCCTGCATGGACTAAAACAGAAGATCTGCTTGTGCTACCTCGATGATATCCTAGTCTTCACCCCTAACTTCTACACACACTTACGAAGCCTTCAGAACGTCCTTACTTGCTTGACCAACGCCTGTTTGCAATTAAACCTTAAAAATGTCGATTTGTCATGCGTAAACTGAACACCTTGGGCCACGTTGTTTCTCCCGCATCTCGAGAAATTGCGCTCTGTTACGGCGTTTCCTAAACCTGCCACCATCAAAGAACTGCGGAGTTTTATTGGCTTGTGTTCGTATTCCCGGCGATTCATCCGAATCTTTGCGTCTATTATATCCCTCTCACGCAACTCCTTGGCAACTGTAAAAACCTCTGATCGTGTTCCCTTGCCTGCGACAAGGCTTTCACCACCTTGCGACGGCTTCCCCCGATGCAACCCATTCAACGCCATTTCGATAATGAAGCTCCAACTGAAATCCACACCGACGCCAATGGTGTAGGCCTGGCTGCTGTGCTCGCATAGCGTAAACCGGAGCATATGAAATACGTCGTGGCATACGCTAGTCACACTCACCAAGGCAGAGAGCAACTACTGCGTCACAGAAAAAGGGTGTTTGGCCATTGTGTGGGCGCTTGGAAAGTCTCGCCCATATCTATCTCTATGGCCGTTCTTTTTACGTCGTGACCGACCACCATGCACTGTGCTGGCTTTCGACGTTAAAAGACCCATCTGGCCGCCTCGCTCGCTAAGCGTTGAAAATCCAAGATTATGACATAGGCACCCGGCAGTGCAGTTTTCGAGATATGATAGTAGTGGCAGAACAGACAGCCTAGCGAGTATACGCGCAGCGAAACGGAGTCTTCCGATGCGCCGGCTAGCGAGTAGACGCAGCAAAACCAAAGTTGCACGTGCATATCATTTTCTTTCTTAGTTGTGAGCAAGGGGGTCACGGCTGATTATGTAAGCGCTCAGGAAGCGTTCTTTGAAAACGTGCTAAAAAGGGCACTGACACTTCAGCGTGTCACTGTGTTCAGCGAGCGTTCCATTTTCTTAGTATCCCTGGCGGTCGGTACCAACAATGCTGAGGCGGCCCAAATAGATTCGTCACACCCTCTGGTCCACTGTCGGGTGCCAATTCACCTTTTCATAAACGCCTCCCTGGGCGCCACCATAGCCGTCCTTGGGCTATGCAAATTGGTGCGTCCCCTCGAGAATGCACTGAGAACGCTGCGCCCTTAACCTTTGTACTCCCATGCGCAGCCCATCATGGCGGTGTTTTTTAGATGCGGAGCATCTAATACTCGAGGCTTGTAGTGCGGCGCCGTCCGCAAGCTTCCTCCTCCTTCTTCCACCATCTGTGCATCCCTTCCTCCTCTACACACCGCGCGCGCTTCACTCCTCCACCATCTGTGCACCCTTCCTCCTCTACACACCGCGTGCGCTTCTCCTCTTCACGAACATTCGCTAGCTGTATAATGTAGCGCGCATGCGCCGTCACGCTTCGAGAACATCGGCAGCTGACGCGCGCGCATGCGCCGTTGCGCTTCTCCCCCTTCTCGAACATTCGACAGCTGACGCGCGCATGCACCGTCACCCACCATCTGTGCCGCGCGCGCTTCTCCCCTTCGAGAACATTCTACAATTCTCCTGATTCTCCAGTGGACGCACATGATTCTCCAGTGGACGCGCAGTGGACGCGCCGTCGCGCTTCGAGAACATTCAACAGCTGACAGTGCATGCGCCGTCGCGCTGTATATATACTCAAGGTCGGCGCTCGCTCGCTCAGTTGCCGCTCGTCGGTTGGTTTGTACGGCGCGTCGACGTCCAAGGTCGCGGTGAAATGAATTCCAACGAATCCACAAACACAATGATCGACGTCTCTTCGACCAGCGCCGCCCTTTCGCATACGTGTGTACGTGTTCACTCATTTAACACCCCCTCCTACAACCACGTTAACCAATTTAGCCATCGACCCAAGTAAGTCGCAATTTAACACCCCATTTCACAACCACGTTAACCAATTTAGCCATCGACCCAAGTAAGTCGCACTTTAACACCCCATTAACCAATTATATGCTCCGCATCCTCCTCAGTGTTCCCCCGAGGGAAGCTGCGGGCAATCTTTTTTCTTCCTGGTGCCCTTGCGTGGCTGTCCGTGCCGCATCGCACACCTGGGCTATCTTCCAACTTCCTGCCAAAGTACGATGGGCCATATCGTATTCTAGAACAGACTTCTGCGGTAAATTACCTCATTGAGCCTCTTACGCCACCGTCAGACTTGCGACGTCGCAACCACGAGGTTGTACATGTCCAGAGAATCTAGCAGTACCATGGTTCTACGCCGCCTCAACAGGACTATGTCGCCAGGATTGCTCCTTTTTTTTCCCGTGGGGCCATTGTAAAAAAGTGGAAGTACTCCGCTGCAGAGGCAGCAGCATCGAGCGTGCAGCAGATGATTGAGCTCATGAACTGCGGCTGGCACATCACCTTACTAGCAACAACATTTCCGCCCAATAAATCTCCTTTTTACCCGCGTATTGAGCTTGTCATCAGGAATCGCCCGACATTAAGTTCCAGGTGGGGACTTGAATTTTGACACCTTTATCGACGCATTCTCGTCAACCATGCTGGCGGGCGAGCTACGCCTAACGCCTGCCAAACCACTGGCAGCTGAGCTGCCTGAGACGCTGCTGCGTAGGCCGGCCTAGTTCTGCGGACGCCAAGAAACGCCGGTCGGCGCGTTTGACGCGTCCGACTTTTTGAGAACAAATGGAGGTCTCTGTGGAGGGAGAACCCATTTTCCGTGAATAATTCGAAGAAAGCACAGGATGGAGTACAGTAGGATAAAAGAAGTTGACCCGCGAGCAATTACAGGAACTCGGTGCGGATTCTCAACGAGTGAATGACAGCAAGAAGCAGCGTGAACAAGGCCTGCGTGAAGTAACACGATTAAGCCGGATACGTATCTCCACTGCCCCGAGGCGACTACAAGATCATCATCCGACCTAGAGGCGACCTTCGACTCGCTGATCATGGAGCCACCCGACTGGCAAGTAGCATTTACCACGCTGCTAAAATTCCAAGAGAAGCCCAAGATAAGGACACAATATGCCCAAATTTCCAGCAAAATACTATTGTTGTAAACGCACTCATCGAGGCGCATGCTGATAGATACCATAAAATCTCTCGCAATGTGGTCGGCGACAAGACGTACGATACCAGCGCATATGAAGCAGCACCAGATGGTACCTCAAAAGAAGTGATACGTGGTATGCCGTTAGAAGATACTGCCCGAGATATTACGGCAAATGTGATTACGGCAAAGAACCCCACAGCCATCGCTGCAAAACGCTATTCGCTGGTCTTCGCGTCTCAACATACGTTCGATACAGCCGAGTAATGTTAAGGTGCTCTCTCTATCGCAAGCAGATAGACATGTATTATCAATGTGGTCGCCTGGGGCACCGCGCAAATGTATGCCCAAACCCGAAAGACCAAGTGTGCCGGGGCTGTGGCACAGCCAACCCCCCGCAAGATCATCAATGCAAGTCTAACTATGCGGCAGCGATCACCAGACGGCCGAGAAGGCGCGCAGGGCACTTTACAAGACGCAGTATCTGGTGAAACGCTGGCGATGGGAGCGACGACAGCAGCAACAATATGAAGCCTACTCGACGAAGCCAACGCCTGTCAACAGCCTCGAGCAGCGGGACACTACTCCTAAACGGAAGCCCGGAAAAAAAGCCTGGTCGAGATCTCGGTCGTGGTCTCGGTCGTGGTCGCGGTCGTGGTCGCGGTCGAAGCACCGCTCCCGGTCACACTCAACATTTCGGAGCCGTACGCCTGGAACTGGCGCAACCTTCAAAGTGGGCTGGGCAGACGTAGTCAAAGGGGTGCGCTCGTGGTTTGAGGAGGCCACTTCTCAAGGTAAACTTGATGAATTAGAGGCTGAAATACCTAGCTAAAAGAGATGTTAGCTCCATACAACCATAAAATGACTGCTTTAGGAGAGAAAAAAATTGGCAGCATATCAAGGAGTGAATGATGGAGAGTGGGGCGAAGCATTCGTCCGTGCATTCGTTGTTGCTTCCGTCTGTCCATGCGTCCGTCTGTGTGACCATCCATGCGTCCATCTGCCCGTCCGTGCGTGCGTCTGTTCGTGCGTCCGTCCCTGCGTTCGTCCGTGCATCTGCCCCTGCGTCCATTCATGCGTCCATTCATGCATCTGTCTGTGTGTACGTTCGTCCATCTATTCAACACTCCAAGTACCACCATGTCGCATCTTTTCATCATATATTCCCCATATAGAAGCACCGCTATCCAGCGGACAGTCCAAGGACTAAACGAGAGGTGGCACACACACACTTTCTTACAGCTTGCGCTTCGGGTCTACTTCCCACATTTAACCACCTCCAGTTCATCGTATATACTAGTTCACTGTATTCATGGCACTGCGATCCAACGCTCGCTAAACCTTTCTAAAACCAAGGAGGTTACGCCTATAGCGAATATAACGTAGCAACCTTTTCCTGTTAGATAGTGCTCAATTTACATGCCAATGGCTGCTAATAAGAAATGAGAGACAAGAGAATTTGGCTTTTACTTTCTTACGGCTTGCGCTTTATATCTACTTCCCACCTTTAACCACCTCGAGTTCATGGTATATACTAGTTCATTGTATTCATGGCACTGCGGCTCAAAGCTCGCTAAACCTTCCTAAAGCTAAGGAGGTTACACCGAGCGAGTATAACGTAGCAACGCTTTCTTGTCAGATAGTGCTCAATGTACATGCCAATGGCTGCTAATGGGGATTGCAGCGTGCGCGTTAACTAAAAGCCAATGCTTCTGTCCCTCATTCCCCATTAGCAGCCATTGGCACGTACATTGAGCACTATTTTTTATTGTTGAACAACGCACAGAAGAAATCTCTCACCAGCACCACCTTGGAGGTCAAAATGTTATACTTGTTACACACTACAACGGCTACGAGGGACGAACAGGTGCTGCTATAAGAAGCTTCACCCCTAAAACAGGACCCTCTAGGAGGAGTTACACCGTTATAAACGCAGGGGACATGCCCCAATAGTTGTATACCACCACTCTTAGCTGTTACACCCACTGAAAAAAGTGAAGGAATGTACAATACAACTACCTTCCAAATGCAGAGCCGCAACCCAGGCCACTGAAGACAGAACCACACGCGTGATGCCCTAGACTAAAGTCCTGAAGGAAATTGAGCAATCAGTCAAATAATTAAATGAGTGGTTGAGCAACTCATCCCGACTGATCTCGACCCTTACTGACCACGTAGAGAATATCGCTATGATTACCCAGCAACAAAAGGAACACCTACAACAGCGACTCATCGCTGTGGAGGCTAGAGTCATCCCCCTTCCACCTATTGCGGACTGGACCCCATGGCGACTGTAAGGCAACCTTTCTCATCGGCATTCAGTGTGATACAGCCGGCGACATTCCTACCCCCTGCGCCTTATCATAGCTAGAAACCACGCCTACACGTTTTGGCAATGGAATCGTAGAAGCTACGCAAATAAGCAAGCAAATCTTCACCCATACCGTAAAGGGAAAGTGAAGCCCGATATCATTTTATTGCAGGAGACACATTGTCACGCAAAATTGGCAGGCTATCGCTCGATTGGACATGCCAAAGCAAGACGACTGTCCTTACTGCCTTACTTAGACGAAACCTTACATTCACGCAACACGACACGGGAATTATCAATATAGAAAATATTCCTATTGAACCGATTTCGCAAGGCAAGGCGCATGAAAGTCTCTTATACTAAAATATATACAACAACCCTAAGCAAAAGAAGCACACATTTCTCACACTCTTTAAACGCACCCTCAACATCGCTGGTCGAAATGCCATCATAATATCGGGGTACTTCAACGCACCACACACTACCTGGGGATACTCTTATGTATTTCCTAAAGATAGGGTCCTATGGTTTGAATCGCTGCAAAGGGGATTAACCCTGATCACCAACCCTAGCACACCCACATGTGCGGGCACTAACTCCAGTAAAGGCACAATGCCTGATCTGACGTTCACGAGAAACACATCAGCAGCCACCGGGAAAAATATTCTAGAGAACCTGGGCAGCGACCGCTACGTCATCGAGGTACATGTTCGAGGTGGCCCACGTAAACCCATGGGAAAACTGCTAAAGTTGGTAGACTGGACCCAGTTCCGCAAATTACGTGAGAACCAGGTCCAACTCATCAGCGACATAGAGGACTGGATACACACGCTTAAACAGGATAATAATAATGCCACCCGAAATGTACCTCCTAAGGGACATCTCGAAGATATTGATAGCCGGATCATCCACATATGGGAGGCAAAGCAATTGCTCCAAAAGAGATGGAAGACACAGAAACACAGCAGAAACCTCAGGAAACGCATAACACTCATCAACACAGATAGAAATGCATACAACACAGCTAAGCCGGCAGTACTGGGACGAAACCTGCGATGCGATGGACAGGCAGCTAAGTCTTAGTAAAACGTGGCATTTTCTACGGTTCCTGCTTGATCCAGAAGACAAACAAAACCACCCAATGACAAACCTTCAACAAACTAATCCATGCACACAAGGGCACTGACGAGGAGTTTTTCAGGGAGGTAGAGCTCAAATACATTTCTCAGGCTCCTACTCAGCAGCATCCAAATTATACGGGCCAGGTCAACACCACTCTAGACGAATAATTCACCGAGACGGATATCCGTGCCGCCCTACAAAAACTTAACACCAAATCTGCACCAGGTCCTGAGAAGATCACGAACAAGATAATATGTGATTTGGACGATGAATCGACCATGCATATCACAGACTACATTAATAACCGCTAGAACACCGGGATGTTGCTCCCGCAGTGGAAAAAGGCCCAGGTAATTCTGACTTCGAAACCAGGTGAACCACTGAATACTGACAATCTTAGGTTCATCTCTTTAACATCTTGCATATGCAAATCGATGGAACACGTTTTCCTACCTAGACCGACAAATAACCTTGGAGACAAAGATTTTTGCCCACACACCATGATTGGCTTCCGCAGGCATCTTTGAACGCAGGATGCCGTGTTGCAGCTTAAAGCATCACATCATAGGCAGTTCAGAGCATTTACAAAACCTTATTCCTTTGTCATAGGAATGGCCAACAACGCTCTCTGCGACGCCTGTCGTTGCGAAGAGACGCTACACCACATCCTGTGCGAGTGTTTGTTGTATGAAATCCAGAGACAGTCACTGGCGTTCGTTCTTGCGCGCATCGACAACAGCCAAATGTCTGTGGACACTATTCTGTCAAGTGCCCGAGAGAAGACATTGCAACAGAAGGCGATAAAAACTGTTGAAATTCCTATGCGACACGGACTTGAACAAGTCACTGTTACAGCAATGTCACCCACCGCGAAAGACAAGACTGGACTATGACTGAGGGTCGACAAGCCTGACTGAGGTCGACAAGACTGAGGAACGACAAGCCAGGACTAAGGCAGGCCGCCAGATTCTATGTAATACCGGTATTTCTTACCACATTCAACATGGAGACAAACACAATATACCACGCACTATCCTTGCCAAGCTCACAGTATATGACCCATACCAAAAAACATGCACCCTGAACACAACAAGGGCAGACGTGTCAGTAGAGTCAGAGCCATGCCAAAGATGTTTGGGCGCAACCATGAGGCGGTCTTTGTCGACGCAGCACGCTACCAGGAACGTCACCGCTTCGTGGCTGCTGTCGTAGATCTAACACAACAATGCAAAAGCAGTGCGTCAATCATCACACACAACGTAGAAATGGCAGGGGAAGTGGCTATCGCGATGGCCATAGCCCACACTAACGCCTCATGCGTAATCAGCGACTCACTGACAGCCGTTCGAAAAATATACGCCAGTGGCAGAATCTCTCCCGAGACATTGCGGATCCTTAACACAGGCAAAATTCACGAGGCGGACAAATGCGTGCACATCCTTTGGTTCCCTGCCCACACACCACTATGTAACCCAGAGGGCAGTCCGAATGAAGTGGCGCACAACGTGGCTCGAGGTCTTAGGTTCCGAGTCGCGTCAGACGAAGCGGCCACCCAAACGGTCTTTTCTGCGCCG
Organism: Rhipicephalus microplus; assembly: GCF_043290135.1. Lineage (NCBI taxonomy): Eukaryota > Metazoa > Arthropoda > Arachnida > Ixodida > Ixodidae > Rhipicephalus > Rhipicephalus microplus. The sequence continues at coordinate 108,641,816 of NC_134703.1, read as the reverse complement.
GTGTGGGAAGGGGACGATCGGCTGACAAAATTTAATGACATAACTCAGCACAATCGACTGCAAAGGCGGGAGTACGCTCCACCTCACCCTAAGCTAAATTGGGCCCAGTCCGTTCAGTGGTGGCCGCTACAAACACGCACCTACACGAACCCCGTAATCATTCTCGTGGTCACCCCCTTCACATGGCGTGATTCAAAATTGGCATGGGAGGGTAACATGATTTGACAATTATGACGCTCTGGTCAAAACATGAATAATGCCACAATCCTGTCGCGTACGTCGTCAAACACTTCCCGCCAGACAGTGGCACATACCCATGGGCGGGTATGTGCCGCTGGTATGCGCGTATGTGCCACAGGTTATTGACACTCAGTATCTACCCAGGAACAACAAGAACACAAATGGGCAATTTTAACGCCAGAGCGTTAAGCAGTACCCGACATCGGTAGCGCCAACCCAACGAAGGCATAGAATAAATGTCAGGGTTAAGAATAACCTGACATAGGCAGCGTTGACCCCGCGACAAATGCAAATAATAAATTTCAGGGTCCCAGTAGGAATGGAATCCAATCATTCTGCGTGGCAGTGAAGCATTCTACTACAGAGCAACGCCAGGTCTCGGAACTATATACTTTTCAAACAGACGCTAATCTTCGTGAGCCGTCACTAGAGGTCGCAGTGCTGCCCACAGAATTTTATAAACATTACGTAAGTACTCTTTCGATACAGCCATCATTTCGAGTTAACATCAGTTGTGATTAAGTGCCAGGCTCTGAAATTTATTTATGTAGCAGTGTGCAGGGCCAGCATCTTCGCGAGCATCAGCTCTTCATATCGGCTTCTGGTGTTGCTAAAACGCATGTCCTAGTTCACATCGTTGCGCAAGTGCAGACAACTGGTTATATAAACATCTGCAACTATTCAACATACGACTGTGCGTGCAACATTTGTATATATGTTTAGTGTCATTTCATGACGTGTCGCTCAAGAAAAAAATGGCACATCCCACGTACAGTGGGAATCGATGATACGCGAAGCACTAATGAGGAAGGTTGAAAGATCACTTGAAAATCAGCTCAACGTTACAAGGTGGATGCAAATTATGCTGTACATGACTTCCTTGTCATGATTATCATGTTTGGACACGTCATTTACCTTCATCGTCTATTCACTTCACGTGATATCAAACTTCGTACATGTGGAGCTAGCGAAACGGCCGCAAGCGCGCTATGAGCGAAGCATGTAGTCATGTTTTACTTGACACGCATTTCCTGATTATTATGTTTGGACGTGTCATTTAACTTCGTCCTTCGTTCACGTCACGTAACACCAAATTTGGCATATCTGAAACAAGCGAAACGACCACGAGCGCTATATGAGCGTATAGCATGTAGTCATGTTGTTACATGACACATATATCAAGATTATCATGTTTGGACGTGTAATTTATCTTTGTCGTGCGTTCGCGTCCCGTAATATCAAATATATATATGTTATAGTAGCAAAACGGCCGCGAGCGCATCATGAGCGGCTTGGCATGTCGTCATGAGGTTACAACACGCATTTTCACGATTATCATGTTTGCACCAGTCACATACCTTTGTCATCCTTTCACGTCACGTAATACAAAACTTGGTATGTGTGAAGCTAGCGAAACGGCCGTGAGCACATCTCGAGCGTGGCATGTAGTCTTGTTCGAACATGACACGCATATCAAGACTATCATGTCTGCACCAGTCATATACCTTCGTCATGCACTCACGTCCCGTAATACCAAATCGGGAATATGAGATGCTAGCGAAACGACCGCGAGCACACCATGAACGTGGCGTGTAGACATGACTCATGACTTACATGACATGTATATAAAAATTTCCGCGTTAGGATCTGTCACTTGTGTTCGTAATGCAGTTATGTCATACCATACCTGTTTGCGACATGTCATGGGTATGAAATCACGGCAAGAACAGCAAGGCCATGAAATGTAAGTCTTGACATTCATGACATACCTGCCATAATAGTCATGTTATGACTAATCACTTATGCTCGCCATACAGTGATGCCATGCTATCTATCTATCTATCTATCTATCTATCTATCTATCTATCTATCTATCTATCTATCTATCTATCTATCTATCTATCTATCCGCCAACGTCTTGGTGCTCTCATGATGACCACCTTCTTAGCTTGTGGTAAACCGAAATTAGTATGGGAAGGTAGGATGGTTTGACGAACACGACTCGCTGGACTTAGCATGAATATTATCACAATCCTGTCGCGTACATCTTCGTACAACTTCCGAACAGTGGCACATACCCGTGGGCGGGCATGTGCCACTGATATGTGGGTATGTGTCACAGGTGTTTGACTGTTTGTCTATACTCAGGAACGGCTAGAACCCACATTAGTAATTTTAATATGTGAATGTTAACAAAAAGCTGACATCAATTGCGTTGTCCCGACGAACGTAAAGAAAAATGTCATGGTCCCAGCACGAATAGAACCCCAGCATTCTGCATGGCAACCAAGTATTCTACCACAAAGCCATGCCAGGTCGCGCCACTGAGATTCAAGTAGACCGTAATGTTCGTGAAGCATCAATTGGGGACGCAGTGATGACTATTCAATTTTATAAACTATACTTAAGTACTCCTACGGTACAGCCGTGACGTCGGGTTAAAATAAACTGCAGTCAAGCGCGATGCACTGAAGGTGATTGACAGATTATTGACCAAGGAATGGCGCGATCGTACATTGGTAATTTTATTTCGAGAGCGTTATAAAAATCAGTGCATCTCCACGAAGTGAATGATGACAAGTGGGCGAAGCTATAGTTCCTAAAGTTTATATTGTCTACATTGCAAGTAACCGACTTGTATAGAGGACGCACAGACAGGCGGACTGACGCACGGATGGAAAGACAGGTCTACGTATCCTTGGATGCACGGACGAACAGATGGATGGTCGCTTTGATGAACGCGTGGATGGATGGACGGTTGGGCGGATGCGTGGACGGTTGGACGGACGGACAGATGCATCGACAGACGGACAGACGGAATGCGCGGGTAATCATGTATTGTGCTGTTGTATAGTTGTTTAATCATAAAGGTGGTTAATTGTTTACACATACTCTTTCGTTTATTGTTCTGCAGGTGTTCAATTTCGAGTTCAGTCTGGTGGGGCGTGAGACGCCAACTAGGTCGGCCCTAAGGAGCTTCGCCACTAAAAGCTGACATCGGCAGCGTTGTTCAAACGAATGCATAGAAAAAAAATTGCCCGCAGCTTCCCTCGGGGGAACACTGAGGAGGATGCGGAGCATATAATTGGTTAACGGGGTGTTAAAGTGCGACTTACTTGGGTCGATGGCTAAATTGGTTAACGTGGTTGTGAAATGGGGTGTTAAATTGCGACTTACTTGGGTCGATGGCTAAATTGGTTAACGTGGTTGTAGGAGGGGGTGTTAAATGAGTGAACACGTACACACGTATGCGAAAGGGCGGCGCTGGTCGAAGGGACGTCGATCATTGTGTTTGTGGATTCGTTGGAATTCATTTCACCGCGACCTTGGACGTCGACGCGCCGTACAAACCAACCGACGAGCGGCAACTGAGCGAGCGAGCGCCGACCTTGAGTATATATACAGCGCGACGGCGCATGCACTGTCAGCTGTTGAATGTTCTCGAAGCGCGACGGCGCATGCGCGTCCACTGGCGAATCAGGAGAATTGTAGAATGTTCTCGAAGGGGAGAAGCGCGCGCGGCACAGATGGTGGGTGACGGTGCATGCGCGCGTCAGCTGTCGAATGTTCGAGAAGGGGGAGAAGCGCAACGGCGCATGCGCGCGCGTCAGCTGCCGATGTTCTCGAAGCGCGACGGCGCATGCGCGCGCGTCAGCTGCCGATGTTCTCGAAGCGCGACGGCGCATGCGCGCTACATTATACAGCTAGCGAATGTCTGTGAAGAGGAGAAGCGCACGCGGTGTGTAGAGGAGGAAGGATGCACAGATGGTGGAGGAGTGAAGCGCACGCGGTGTGTAGAGGAGGAAGGGATGCACAGATAGTGGAAGAAGGAGGAGGAAGCTTGCGGACGGCGCCGCACTACAAGCCTCGAGTATTAGATGCTCCGCATCTAAAATTGGCAGATACCACGTACAGTGGCACGGCCACTGGATCAAAGCGCACAGGGTGCGGCCTGCTGTGTGCGCCCGAAACAGCGGGAGAGGCCGAGTTCATTCGCCCGCCGCCGCGGCGCCACCGGTCAAGGACAATGAAAAGCGGCGGAGTAGCGGTGCGCGCGCGAATTTTGGAGATGTTTTAACTCGCGACTCATCATGCGGCAAGCGGACACTTTGAATTTGATATCCTCTCAGTGCTTTGTTCCACCCTACTACGGGACCCATTCCCTTGTGACAAATGGTTTATCGCTACTAAGGGAGACGGAGTGGCCTCGACTAAGCCATCCCGCCCCTTCGACAGTCAGTTTTAAATTCATGCTTATGACAAGTTTGCCCCGTCCTCAGGCCACAGGATTAATACACGTATTTCATATTATTTTACAAAAGGACTTGAAAGAACTTTCAGACCCCTTTTACGGCATTTAGCTATAGCACAACGTTTTAGCTTCTCGTCAAAATCACTTTTGTATAAAGGCCATGATTTTATGTTTGCCTTTGTCCGCTGGCGCGACGGTGGATTACATAACCTTCAATTCATTCCAGAGTATTTCAGGAGCTATAATAACTCTAAATTAGCATCCGTCTGCATATTTCCCGTTCGAAGACTGTTGAATGTGAAATTGTCTTCTTTGCTGTGCATGTGGAAATAATGAAAATGCCGGGTATTGTGCTTACAATGAAACGTGCGTTTATTAACTGGAGCTGTACAATCTCTATAAGATCAGTATATTTTCTAATACAGCAGAACAATTTTGCCTGCATTACAAGGTAAAAAAATGGAGGTGCCATGGTCCTCAAAGGCGCAGAACGTTTCTGGAGAGGGGCTTGTGTGCCAGCCTTACAAGACGTTGCACAGTGGCACTCACATTCCCTGCCCAGTTAGCTGGGAGTGGTCGAAACAGCTTTTTTAAAAAAACATCACAGATCTGGTTCGTGTGCTGAAGGCTGCCCGAACCACACCGTAGTGCAGGGCAGGTAACCAAATGTGGAAGGAGGGCTGAGTGAAGAAGTTTACACAGATTTCCACTTCTTCGAACTTCAGTGTCTTTCATCACTTTACTGACAAAGTCACATGCGAGTTTGCAAATTTTCACGATCTCCATGTTGGGATACCGAAGTTGTCTGTTATCGATTTTCTTCACTAAATCGTAGATGCTGCCACACGGTTTCGTCTCTTGCAGGAGAACCTTGCATGATTCACAGGGCAACTGCAAGTAATAAAATCAAGCCAAGTAAAATTTTCATCAAAAGTACTATGCAACAAGTATGTAGGCTCCTTTTCTTACTTCGCTTAGCTAAAGAAAAATATTGTCTAAATTTCGTAAGAGTGGGAATGAAACAACCTGCGGCAAAAAGAGTGGCATACACGCATATCTGGTGTCGACCCTTACAGTGGTGGCACACCGGCGGGGCGGGACCCGCATCCTGATTCGGGCCGGAACCCTGGCTCCGGACTGACCTGAGTTTTTCTTCACTCGAGGTCAGCCTGGAACCCTGCCCTTGGTTTTTAGTGGCGAAAGGGAGGGCAAAAGGAGAAAAATATGAGAAAGAGGGAGAACTGCTGGTTCGCATATTATAGTTAACATTCGAAGAAGGCGAAAGTGAAGTGAACATTGTTTAAGACTGGCTGGCGCGCTAGCGACGCGTTCGAAAGAATGCAGCAAATACTGCAAAGCTTAAAAATAACCGTCCTTACCTTCTCCTCACATGCACGCGCGATGTATCCGGCCAGGTATACTAGGGGTGCTAGTTCGAGGTCATCCGGCACAGCAAGCCAAACATTCAATACTTCTAGCTCCTAGGAAAGCCGCTTAGCACCGAGGACGACCGCAAGTGGCACGGCCGCGGTGTTGCCTTCTCGGGCTTTGAGTTTTAGAGGTGCATTTGTTTCGGAGCTATGGGGAGCGTTTCCACTCTTAGCAGCTTGGAGGATTCCAACCTGGGGAAAAAAGTGCGTAGGTTACATGGGTGTGCTCTCCAACGGGCACCAAATATACCTTTAACAGCTTTTCGACTGTGAAGACCGCGGTTCTTGCATCAACTCTATCGTTGCCTCCGTTAAACTGTCGAAAGCAACTGAAGAGGGACTCCACGGGGTCGCTGCTCAAGGCACGGGTCAAGACGTAGCGAAAGCTGGGAAAAAGTTTGTTTGATACCTAAGTCAATACACATATACGTAACTGCGATAAAAAATATGAAGGTGAAAAAAGAAAAACCTACTTGTTGTCTAATAGATGTTGAATCAATGCCACAGCTGACCTCGTCGTCATTATCGTTGCCTCGCATGTTTCTTTCGTCATTTTCTTTTTTGTTTTGCCACCAGAAAGCTGAATCTCCTCGATGTACGTGATGAAGTCTACTTCAAGCCACGAAAGACGGTCGTCGTCGATCAAGTAGAACGGTTCTTCCCTTTGACCGCGCGGCTTCACAGCGCCAATATTGTGAAGGTCATACCACCTCGACACCATTTTCATGAAGGTGATGGTGGGCAAACAGTCCTGAAATTTTGTCGCATCAGGGTGGCATTGCGGGGTTTCTTGTAGGAACTCAAGCGTTGCTATTACGACTGGGGAGAAAACTTGCGTAGCCCTTGACACTTTCATCGTTTCTAAGTTGTTCGGTTCAACGTGTGACTGTGTTAGGAACCTTACTGGCTTTACGAGTAGCTGTGACTGAATGCTGAGTAGCTTCTTCAAGTACAGTCCACCTTGAATTAGATTATCTCCGTCCATCATCTCTCTTTCCACAAGAATATTTCTGAGGTTCTTGATGAGGTGATTCGGATCAAAAGACAAAAAAAGAGGATCACCTTGTCGCAATGGATGTGGCACTACATGCGCAAGCATTCCGTCCTCGGAAAGGCTCTTGAAGAGCGCAACATTTGACTGGTGATTGTCGGTAACAATCCTCGTTACACGGAAACCCACATCTTCGACTGCCCTCATGACATTCATTGTCATAGAACGAAGTTGCTCACTCCTGAGGCACCGGGTAAAGAAGTACCCAACTGTTATTACATAGGCAGTTGATAGCCCTCGCAGGACGAAGCACAACAACCTGTTCGCCACTTCAGGCGTTGCACATGATTGCTGCTCAGGACCCATGTCAACGAGACCAAAAACCTTATCAAGTTGGCGATCGTACATAACTTTCTGCTGTATCGCCATTTCATCGATGATTAGGGAGCAGAAGATTTCTTGTTCGACTTGTAGCGCTTGAAACTTTTCGCGGAGACGTTCTGTTATGAGTGATGTGACGCCTATTTCGCCTGTTGAGTGCCCGATGTACTTTTGTAGTGTGGCACGACAAGGCAACTTGAACAGGCCTCTTGTTCTCACATACTCGTAACCTTTGCTGGAGCACGCTTTCCAGAGGATGCACTCCCTCAGAATTGATTCAGTGTACGCTGGCTTCTTGGAAGCGAAATTCGACACTTGATTCTTGATAAATTCGGTGGTTTTATGGCCTTCGTCTGCGGCTCTTAGTACACTCACAAAACAGGCGATTTCTTTGTTGCTTTCGAAAGCTTGAAGGCGTTCACGAACCGTATCGTGCTGGTTTTGGAGCGTCTGCAGTTACTTATTGAGGCGGGAAATTTTCCGCTGCAGGCGGTTCGTCGTTTTCTTCGCATCCTCTATCATCCGCTCAAGGTCAAGGTCTGTTTGAGACATTTTATCTGTATATGAACTGGTTTGGCACATACTATCAGCAGGCAATGAACAGTCCCACGTTCTGTCCGAAGACCCGCTTGGTGCAACATGTTCTTGATCTCCAAAGAGATCAGGCTCGACATCTTCATGCCTGCTTTCATCTGGGCCATTTCGTGCACTCTTTTTCGCGCAAGCTGATGAACCACCATCTGGTACTTCTCTTCGAGGCCACTTTCTTATCCTTGGAGCCCTTGGCTTTTGCATATAGGACGGGTAATTGGGGAACACCGTCGGGATAGCAATTGGCAGGAGCATTCGCAGTTTGGTGCCTTTCTTATAGTCATTTTCGGTGAAGTGAAGGGAACAAACTGAAGAGCGGTCACTGGGTACCCACCTCGTTTCTTTTCCGCCAGATCCGTGCCGGGAGATGTTGGTGAGCCATGCTTGTCGTCTTTCAGCGCTCGATGGAAATTCATGGTAGCTCAAACCGGGATTTTTCTTTGCGTTCGACGCGCACAGTGGAACACAGCAGTTATTTGGCATACTAACTGGCCACTCTAACTGGACTGTGAGGCAGATCGCATCAAGCTGAACACAACTATATTTGTTTGGAGCATGTAACCTCATTCCGCGGCGAGAAATTGGCGCGAAAATGCCGCGTTTGCCGTAGCGCGCCCGCGCGTCTCTACGGTGTGTCCCCTACTACTAGCGCCCCCCGCGAAACTTGCGGCCGCAACTGTCAACAACGCTCGTGCTCCCTCGCCAATACGCGGCGGCTCCACGCAGCAGGCCGCACCCTGTGCGCTTTGATCCAGCGGCCGTGACAGTGGGAATCGATGATATGCGAAGCACAAATGAGGAAGGTTGATATGCCACTTTCAAATCACCACAACGTTACGAGGTGGAGGTAAATTATGCCGTACATGACTTCCATGTCATGATTATCATGTTTGGATGTGTCGTTTATCTTCGTCATCTATTCACGTCACGTCATACCAAATTTAGTATATGTGGAGCTAACGAAGCGTCCGCGAGCACGCTATGAGCGTGGTATGTTGTCATGTTTTTCCATGACACGCGTCTTATGGTTATTATGTTTGCACCAGTCATATACCTTCGTCATCCGTTAAAGTCACGTAACACCAAATTTGGTAAATGAGGAGCTAGCGAAACGGCCTTGAGTCCATCGCGAAGGGCCCAATATATTCCAACATAATGTTGACGCGTGCGCACGCTGCGCACAGCGACGCTACGTTAGCAAAACGCTAGCACTCTAAGTCTGACGACAAGCGTGATCGGCGCGCCCCGCCGTGGTGGTCTAGTGGCCAAGGTAGCTGGCTGCTGACCCGCAGGTCGCGGGCTCGAATCCCGGCTGTGGTGGCTGCATTTCCGATGGAGGCGGAAATGTTGTAGGCCCGTGTGCTCAGATTTGGGTGCACGTTAAAGAACCCCAGGTGGTCGAAATTTCCGGAGCCCTCCACTACGGCGTCTCTCATAATCATATGGTGGTTTCGGGACGTTAAAACCCACATATCAATCATTAGCGTGATCGGCGCGACCAGCATCCGTCGACGTGGCCCGACGGCAACCGGCGCGAAATACGACATGTGGCATTTCGCGCCAATGCGTTACCCAGACAGCACTGCCTCTGCCTCTTTTCGAGACGGAGGGACCCCGGACGTGCTGAAACCCGCATGCGTCAAAGCAACGCAGCGCGCACTTGCGAGCATATGACAGGACCGGCTCCTGGCGTGGCAACGCCGGCGTGACGTGACAAAACGAACGCCGGCGCGCACGCGTGCCGGTTCATGTCAAAGTGTATTGGTGCCTTGACTGTGGCACGTAGTCATGTTCTCACATGACACGCATCTCATGATTATCATGTTTGCACCAGTAACACACCTTCGTCATCAATCAACGTCACGTAATACCAAATTTGGCATATGTGAAGCTAGCGAAACAGCCGTGAGCGCATGATGAGTGTGGCATGTAGTCATGTTGTTACATGACACGCATGTCGTGATTATCATGTTTGGATGTGCCATTTACCTATGTCGTTTGTTCACGTCACGTAATACCGAATTCGGTACATGTGAAGCTAGTGAAACAGCCGCGAGCGCATCATGAGCATAGCATGTAGTCATGTGTTTGCACGACACCCATCTCATATTTATCATGTTTGCGCCAGTCTCAAATTCGTCATCCATTCACGTCCCGTAATACCACATTTCGTATAAGTGAAGCTAGCGAAACGGCCGCCAGCGCATCATGAGCGTGGCATGTAGTCATGTTGTTACACGACACGCATCTTATGATTATCATGTTTGCACCAATCAGATACCTTCATCATCTATTCACGCACCAGAATGCCAAATTCGGTATATGTGACGCTAGCGAAATGGCCGAGAGCTCATCATGAGCGTGGCATGTAGTCATGTTGTTACATGACACGCATGTTATGAATTTCTTGTTAGGATCTGTCGCTTGTGTTCGCCATGCAATCGCGTCATACCATATCCGTTTTTCAACATGTCATGTGAACGAAACCACCACAAGAGAAGCAAGACCATGAAATATTAATCATGACATTGACGACATACAACTCACAATTTTCATGTTATGACTGGTCAAGTCTGCTCGTCATATAGTCATGTTATGCCGTACCAAGTTTGGTATCGATGCCATTATCCAAACGGCCAGGAGAGCTAAAAGTCGTAGGCGGCTAGATAGATAGATACGCTCCAAGTCGCCGAAGTTCGCTAAGAAATGCTTCGCATTTAAGAAACATTATGGTGCCAACAGGAATCAAACCCCACATTCTGCGTGGCAATACCGTATTCTATCACACAGCCACGCTATGTCTCTGAACTGCTTTTCAAGTAGACCACAATGTTGGTTAAACGTCAATTGTGGTTGCAGTGCTGGCTGTCCAGCCTTATAAACAGTACATACTGTTACGCCTGGAAGTCTGCACTGAACGTCAATGCCTCTGCAAAGGCAATCTGTGTCAAGGCCAGCAAGCTAGCCTGCCTTACACGATCGACTCAACGACGTCATCAAGCGGCGGCGCCGGTCTGTCACGCAACCCCCAGCGATCTCCCTCAGCCCACGAGCCCGTTGAAGCTATCGGCGCCTTCTAGTCTGGCGAGTCTTACGCAATGCGTGGGAACGTCACTCGTCCTTGGCTGCAACCACGCGTAGCGGCTTCGGATTTGATGAGCATGACGTGGCCCAGTGGTGGACCCCATTGGAGGATTCTGACATCACGGCCAGCGTTAGACGTTGGGGACCCAAAGGATCCACCCGGTGCGTATAAAAACAGCCCTGCGGCGCGTCGCCAGCAATAGACCTATGTGTCAGAGAAGCATCTCGGGTGCTTCGAGCCCCTTTCGCTGTCGGCGCGGCCGGTGTCCTTGGCAGCGGCGAGTTTCGTGGCGCCCTTCGTAACCTCATTGGTGGTGCGCTTCGTAACAGAGAGAGAAGCCTACGGATGCCTGCGACAGAATACATCTCGCCTCTTCGATTCCCTATGCTGTCGGCCCCAGTGCCGAATTTGTAACGCCTCTATTTCTATGCTGTACATAAACCTTGCCTTAACTCACCGTCGTATCGTCCGCTCGTCTATCAGCTCTGCGCAGAAGCAGTCGCGAGCTGAGTAACACATGCTACCAAACGGCTGGTGACCCTTTCGGCGGAGTTAGGAGCCATGGCGCCTTCGGGACCGTGTTGGCGTCTCGCCTTCGTAACAATACTCACTCCTCTCATACAGCTATCACGTCGTGTTGACGATAGCTGCAAAGAAGCATCATCCACTGAAGGTCATTTATCTAGCAGTGACGAGGGCAGCCATCCTCACTGGCACAAGCGCTAAATATCAGCTTACCGCTTATGGTGATGCTAATACCCATGTTTATGTTGGAATCGTTACGCAACAGTGAAATGCGACTGTGTAACATATGTCTGTGTGTACATTTCATAGCGTTTCGCCCAATAACAAAGTAAAAGAGTCGCCTTTCATCTGCATTCTTTGCATAACATCGATTCCAAAGGTACGTGGTATTTGCTCTTTTTTTTCTCGTCAAAAAAATAACCATTGTTTTAAAGTTTTCCGTGCAAACTAGGAATAAAACGTACAACACAAGACCCGTATAGGCCATATTTTTACTTAAAAGGCTGCACTGAAAAACGAATCCGCATTACGGTGGCTTGGCAATGCGATGTGTATAGGGTACGAAACACAGTTTAACCGGACACGCACAAAATTCATCTGGTGCATTTTACGTCGGCAGCCAACAAAAATTGCATGAAAGGAACCTGCGAAAAGAGAAAGCGCACTTGCTCCCGCCTGTATGGCACCCGTCACTAAATCAATTTCAGCTGTAGATAAATTGATTGATGATTTTCTGACGCATCCTTCAGTACTCCTGAGATATCACAAATGCGGCTTCGTAAGCTCTTCTCTCTTCGTCGTCTTTTATCCACTTCATAACTTTTTTAAACTCAGGCATGCATGTGCATTGGTTATTGTGGGTATAGCTGAATTCACGGCGTTGGTTATCTGTCGACAATTATACCTGTCCTGTAGGTATACTGTGTCAATGCGTCTTGAAATTTGCCCGCTATGTACACTTTCTTCCGCGTGCTAATGACACTCTCTGAGGTCGTTAACACGGGTTTATTAGCATAGGGTTATTTTCCCAAGCAGTTCACAACATGATCTGTGGTAGAATTGTGGTAGAACGCAGTATACGTATACGACTTCGACGGATTCAGGCCATGATGTTTTATTTTTTGCTTCAGTCGCTACTTTTCACTCACAACAAATGCAGCGGCCAATAACATCATATTGGCTGAGACGCTGGCTGTTTAATTCCGTTTTCTAGTGAACCACTTAAGGTGGTAGGCCACTCAAAAACAAAAACATTTTTTAAGAGCAGCCAGTGTTGAAATAACTTTTTCCTCAAAACTAGCATGTCTTATTTAATTTACCCAGCTATTTACAGTGAAAAATATTGAATATTGATTTATTCGGAGGTAATCTTTGTCAAAAATTGCTTTAAAAGTGCTAGCCACGCGAGCTGTGATAAGTGACTGATGGGCGGCTTTATTCAGTAAAGCATTGACGTTTGTGTAACTAATGGCTGGAGCTATGCAGTGAACTAGAATAAATAGTATGCAGTGAATATCAAGGAAGTAGTGCTAAAAACAAAAAAAAACAGGGAAAAAGAGCCAATTTAGACTGAACCTGTTGGAGAATTCAGCTGTGAGCTAAAAAATATTCGATGGATTTCTTTTATTCTAGTTCACTCCACAGATATATATGTTGTAAATCATTGTGCAAAATTTCAGTTCAAAGTATAAGCCGAGAAATACGTTATGAAAGTTTGCTTCGCAAAATTTGGAGCAAATTGTTATTTTCAGAAAAACGTAAACATACATTTCCGAGCTTGTAAAAAGGGTCACAATCATCGCATGCAGGCCTAAAATCCACCAGATTGATAGCTGGGCCCTTCTGCGGAAGCATTATTGTCTCCTTTTGTTCGGGTGGCGGCTCGTCTTTTCTCCCTGGCCTGTTTTCCCCCATCTGCTGACATGCGTTTAGCATTCTGCATGCGCAGGTGGGCCCTGGCGATGCAAGCTTTCGTCGTGTGGTACCCTGGTTCTATGCGAGCTTGTCTCAGGGTATCTAGAGTGCTTACGCTGCCATTATTAAAGTGTGCCACAGCATCACGTAAGGCAAACATTAGTGTAGGCAAGCTTACATAAACCTCTTTGGGTGCCCGCTGCCATATTAGACCATTGAAACACTCATTAGCATTATGAGTCTTTCCATGAAGGCACTTCATTAGAAGTTCATCAGAGCACAGATCACAGTAGACAGTTTTAATTTTGTTAAGCACATCATATGGAAGTCCTCCTTGGTGTACATATTTGTTTGATGTTTCGTCATCGGCTTTCCGTAAACTGTGTCTTTTAAGGCACAAACTCAGAGACGCCCCGTCGCAAGTGAAACTATTAGCTTATAACACTTTAATACGTCCAAAGCTTGAATACGCTTGTATTGTATGGGATCCGCATACTAAGTCTAACATATATTCCCTCGAAAAGATTCAAAGACGAGCAGTGCGTTTTATTTACTCAAAGTATGGTCGTGGTACATCAGTTACGGAACTAATGCGAGATAACGAAATCCAGACGCTATACAATCGTGGCGCCAGCTTCTCCGTCTAAAATTCTTGGACTCACTAATTAACAATAAACTTGGGCTAGACCCATCACATTACGTTACCCCAGTTTCGACCAGGCAAACTCGTCATTCTCATGTCCGATCCTTAACTCCGTATTTTGCGCGGACAGATTTATTTAAGTTTTCCTTTTTTCCGAGAACTGTAACAGAATGGAATAACTTGCCTTCTGATTTCCTCCAAACCTTCGATCTTGATGAACCCAATGTTTAATTCTGTGAATCTTGACCCCCCCCCCCTCCCAATATTGCTTGATTTTTTTTTGATGTTTCTCTTCTACTCGCTCTTCTCCTACACAGATGTATTTTAGTCAAGCTGTGTTACTCATATACTGATCGCGTGCTTTCTTTGTTTTGATGTTTCTCTTCTACTCGCTCTCCTCTTACACAGATGTATTTTAGTGAAGCTGTGTCACTCATGTACTGATATTGTGTTTGTGTTTGTGCCCCTCCTGCTTGGGCCTTTTTGGCCTGCAGTATTTCACAAATAAATAAATAAATAAATAAAATATTTCCCTTGGCCGAGTGCTTCGACCCTTTGGTATACGCACCAGCTTTTCCGTCCAAGCGGGCACAGGCTATGTCTCGGCTGCTTGTCGGTAGAGCTGCAATAAAAAAGACTGGCAAGGGTAGCCTTTTTCATTGCAGAAAGGTTCCCCACATTAGCCCTTATGGCGATGTCATAAGGTCTAATGTATTTGTATTTGTATTGTATTTGTATTTGTAATGTATTTGTATTTGTAATATAATTGTATTTAATGACATCACCTTATATAACAGTCACAATAAAATGCATAAAGTATTTTGAATAGCATTAGGACGAAACACTTGTTTTTGAAAGCGATTTTTCGAAACCAAAACCACAGTTGGAAATGTGGTTTCGGTTTTGCTATAGGAGCATGGGGTATAGAAAACTTCCTGTAACTCGCAAACTAATGACACTAGGAGGATCATTTTTGTTGCAACACATATGCGAATGTTTGGGCGTGCAAGAAAAGCAAAACCCTAAAAATTTATTTCGCGAAAAAAAAATGACTTTTGAAAGTGGCCTACCACCTTAACCTTTTGTGTGACAGTGGGACACATACGTACCGCTTTTCCGTATAAAAAATTACAGCATATCCACGGTGTGAATGATGATGAGTGGGGCGAAGAGTCCATCATCCCGTCTGTGCTTCCGTCCGTCCGTTCGTTCTTGCTTCCGTCTGTCCGCGCGACCACCCGTGCGTCAATCCATGTGTTCGTCCATCTGTCCGCGCGTCCATCCGTCCGTACGTCTGCGCGTCCATCCATCCGTCCATCCATCTGCTAGTCTGTCTGTCCGTCCATGCGTCCGTCCGTGTGTCCATCCAGGGAACACTCCAAGTACCGCCATCTTCCATCTCGCAACCCTTGTGGCACATACCCGCTCTAGAGTGGGTGTGTACCACCGGTGGCTACGTACGTACGTACGTACATTCGTTCTACATACATACATACATACATACATACATACATACATACATACATACATACATACATACATACATACATACATACATACATACATACATACATACATACATACATACGGAGGAGTGATAGACCCACGTCATAAGGAGCTTCGCCCCTAAAAATTTTCTCCCACATCACCCGTTGCATTTAGCCCAGCGCCATGTCACTCATATTCTACTGAAATCTTCACAGTCTTGAGGAAAATTGTTTATCTTGTTTTCCAAGCGCGGAAGTAGTGTTATATTTGCGTTAAATCTCTGTCATTTTAAAGACGATAGTCTTTCTTGGTGACCTTCGACGCAAAAATTTTCGTCTGTCTATACATTTTTCTGTTTGTCCACTCTTAACGGCACCTGGTACTAGAAAACGGCCGACCCCATCCGTAGCTTCCACCAATGTTGCTCAAGGTTTAGCGTTCATACTTGTGCGATTGTCCATTAAAAACCAATTATTGCGCATGTCTGGGCACCATAACAACACGTATATAATCTGCATTTGCGTCTTTTACTAGAGAAGGCATACATGAGTAATTTTAAGGATCGTAGCGCTTATCACGCTGCACTGACTATGCAACGCTTGCACGAAAAGGCGAGTGTTTCCAACGCTTTGCTAAAATGGGACAGTGGTGGCACCTATCCATCGCCTTGCGTTCTACACCTTATCACCTCTGAGACGGGCGCGCACACCGTCTCAGAGCCATGTGCTTCATTTTCCAAGAAAACTTCCAGATGGCACTCATGTCTCACGTGTGGCGTGACTTGATGCGTTCGTTCGCCTCCACTGCACGCTCGAGACACTCTATCACAGCGTCTCCAGAATACCATTCACCGATTTTCTTGCGCAGAACAACGAATAAATGTTTTGTTCACTCTCTTCACATGCAAGACTATCATCTTTCGACGAAATTTGCAGATTAAATTGCAGATGCGGGACCATTTTTCTATGATAACTGCTGAGTTTTTTTTCTTGAGGAAGATAAAACCTACAAATAGAAATACCTGATAATTTCCTCTTTTTCTGTTTTTACTGAGAGCTTATTTTGGCTTCCAGTCATGCCGTGTTTCTCGAAAATTCTCATAATTATTTGACCAATAAATTAACCCGAACAATCCCCTCTTATGTTGCCTCACTCATATGACCCTAAGTGAAGTTGCGGATATTAGTTCGTGAAAATAGTTTTCTTTGTGTCATATAACTAAGAAGGTGCATGTTCAGGGATAACGGCTGCGCTAAGCAGTTGCGACAGCACAAGCAAGGGCAGTCACATAAGCGAAAAAGAATAGCTGGTGCTTGCGGTCAAGTCAGCTTTAGAGGAACAAAACAGAGTGTTTTGAAGGCCTACAAGAGGCGCAACTGCAGGTGGTGTTCTCCTGCTAAAATGAGTTCCGCGCAACTTTAACCTTCATAAAGTGAGAAGTGATGCTTTGTGCCACTTCGGCCGTTTCATCCCGATTACCCGTCGAAGTAATCATGACACGGAGCCTTCACAGGGCAGCGGAGCAGTGTTTTCTCACCTTTTTCAAACATTCTCGCGAGTCGGTGGGACACCCATGTGCCACCTTTTTCTCAGTGAACTGCTGGCTTGATTTTGATGAAACTTGCTGTTTATTTTTTCCTTGTAGTTTAATGAACTTACAGCAGCCAGTTTTTATCGTGAAAAATACAGATAAACCCACAAAAAAGGAATTTTATTGCACGAGTTCGATATACAGCATCAATACATTAGGTAGCGCTCAAAAATGAGAACGCCGTGGCCGCTCTGACTCCACGAAAGTGAACCATGCATGCGACAAGCTCTCGTCACAGCCTCTTTGTTACGTATTTGACACCGGCCTCGAGAGCATGGGAAGACGAACAGGAAGCGAGACGTCGCACGTGAACTCGTCTGATAAATGTGCTCCGCAGGACGCGCGTCACAAGAGACTCGCGAAGCAGCGCGGAATGAACCACTGAGCTGTCAAGAAACAACCCCCCGCGCCACTGACTGAGGCCCGACCGGCAACTCCCATGACGTGCCAGACGTCTTACTGTTCCTCTCGTACGGCGTGCGTCCGAGGACAGAAGCGCTCCGCAACCGAGCGAGCTTCAGCAAGGAGCACTCCATGTTCTCGTTGTGATTATCACCACAAGCCGCTCGCAAACGCACTGACAGTGCGAGCGGTGAGGTGATGGAAGGTGGGGCCGCGGAATTTGTCGGCGCCGTTTTTCCGGACGCGCTCTGCGTGTCACTCCGGCGTCGTCAATCCGAGGCGCTCACCTCGCCACCCCCGATCGCTGCCACCTCCGCGACGGTGCGAGTTCCGTGCACTGAACTGGAAGCTGCCGATACTCTACGGCAGACCAAGAGTGGAGATTCGAAGAGTTTTCATGCGATTTTCTCGTTGTGCATGCTGATTAGCAGTGGTGAGACCACGCCCACTAAATCTCTCGTCTTTGTTTTAAACTCAAGTGCCCAATTGTTTTTACATTTTTGCGTACTCAACGTCACACCACGTAGTTAATTGCAATCTCTTTATGTCGAGTGACATCAGAGAAACGAAAAAGAAAACACGGGCCCAGATTGTAACTGTTGTCGTCAAAATAACGGCACATCACTTGTATAGCTACCAAGATATGTGGGACCATTTCAAATCGTTGCTCAAGAGCGGTAGTCCTGCTTCTAGGTCAACGAGACATTTGATGTTCAGGGTGTCACTTAAGCGTCGTTATGAATACTGTGTTGAGGCGAAAGAAACATTGGACGACTTACCTAATCTATACGGCTGTACGGCTGCTTTACCGTTTTTTTTTTCGTCACAGAGCGGCTTTGCATGCACTACGCTCAATCCCGCTCCCTCCATAAGTCGCGCAAGCGTTGCACGCAACTGGCGGGACAAAACGGGCGCGAGTGCGAAATGGATTTCGTCTCCGCGGCAGGTGAACAACGCTGCCACCAGCGTGCGCCCACCTCGCGTCGAGAAGGAGACAGGAAAGGGAGGGCAGGCCCGGGCCTCGTTTCCGGGGCCCGGACACCCCGTTGCGCGTGGGAAGCCGTTGGCCGATCAATCAGTTCGGCCGGTCTGGCCGGCCGGCGGCGTTCGGACGGTGAACACCGGCGCACTCAGACAAAGCGCTCCGGGGGAGCCGATCCGTCAGGCCGAATCAGCGGCTTTAATAGGCTGCCGTTTTCGGCCGCGGGCGCACTCGATGAAGTTGTTGCGCGCGCGGTCAGCCTCTCCCAGTACGGGGCCACCCGCTGTCCTCGGTGACCCCCTTGGCCCGTCTGACGCTACCGACGTGGCTTGTCGCCCGCCCGCGGACTTTTTTTGCGGTTCCAGCTGCCCCTGAAGACGCGTGGAGGTGCGATGAAGGTACGGAGGACGCGCCTCCTTTTCTGTCCAGCGTACAGAGGACACCGCTGGACATTTTCACACGTCTGAAGGAGCGGTCTCGAAGTGTCGAGGCCGCTGTCCTTTCATATACGGTATAGTATAAAAGGAGAGCGAGATTCAATAAGAATTCCATCGGCGCATCGTGAATCGACACGGAGTCTCGCCACAAATAATGTTAAAGCATGTTAGTTGCAAAGTGGACCACGCATGCACTGAGAGTTCGGTTGTGATAAGGCAGGCAATTTCGCAAAGATCGCGCGGACAAAAAAAAGAGAAAAAAATTTAATTTCCTGAAACCGAAAATGTAACATAGACAAGGGTTACAAAAGGAAGAAACACGGTAGCGTTTTCTTGAACAAAAAAAACCAACCAACAGAAAAACAAAGTAATCATGCGTGCCACGTCGCTGAGTGTATATGGCAGCTTGACACTTTGTGGAGATTAGAAAGCATAAAAGCTACAAATACCGGTGTCACGCCGGTCCGAAGTAACGCATGGTAAGGGAACGACAGCCTATCGCGTTTACAGTTTCCTTGCCTGGTACCTCTTCGTTGAGAGTACACGGCAATGGGTACACGGTAAGGTATTTCATCTTGCTCTAATAATATGGCAGCCTGTGGGTGTGCTAGTGCAAACGAGTAAATAATGTGTATTTCGCACATATGCTTAACTATAAGTCTCAGTGTTGTCCAGCTTTTTCCACAGTGTGTTTTAAGCGCGAGCTTTACTTTTTCTTTTTTAAGCGTAAATCGATTCCGTGCAGCGACCAGGGACACTCTGCAACCCGCTTGCTGTTCGTTGACACTTACTACTTCGTGGTGACGTGACTAGCGCTCACTACTCAAGAGTAGAGAACTTTTATTCCGTGGCTGCACTGCCTCTTTTATAGCGAAGCGTGGCCCGCATTTGGAATTAGTGGTACGGTGAGCAGGTAAAAGCACTCGTGAATCGTGCATGCGTGTCTAGCCTCCAAACTAACTGCAAGATAAATTGATGTAGTCCAACGGAGTAAGACAATGCATCAATTTGGAGGACGCTTCATATAATTACTACATGCTAACTATAATGCTCGATCAGTATGAAATGTGTAATACAATAGAATGAATACTCTCAAGACCCTACTGGGGGTGTTACGCCCATGAGAATTAACGAGAGACGCTAGAAGAGAGTATGAATGAGGGATGATTGGAATGCACTACAGAAACGACGAGGGCCCCGCCGCTGTGGTCAAGTGGCTAAGGTACTCGGCTGCTGACCCGCAGGTCGCGGGGTCAAATCCCGGCTGCGGCGGCTGCATTTCTAATGGAGGCGGAAATGTTGTAGGCCCATGTGCTCACATTTGGGTGCACGTTAAAGAACCTCATGTTGTCGAAATTTCGGGAGCCCTTCACTACGGCGTCTCTCATAATCATATGGTGGTTTTGGGGCGTTAAACCCCGCATATCAATCAATCAATCAATCAATCAATCAGAAACGACTCGGAAACTACAGAGTAACGGTCACCTCAAGCGCTGCTTGTAAAGCGCCACATCAATGGAAAAGTCATATTTTGAAATATTAACTGAGAAAGGGCAGCACTATTCACTGCAGGAACATCTAAAATAACTTGCAAATGCGGAGGACAACTTAACAAATGCTGACACAAATAGTGTAGCAAAGGCTATTGAGTTGACAATTTATATGTTATTAGTCTTTCACCTAAAGATCTAAATTTGTATTTCTAATGGAGTGAAGCGTAATAATTATGAATTAAAACAGTTTTAGAATTCTGCAGACATTTTTGCTATTGATATCGTACTGCTATGGTTCGTAATGGTTTCAGTTTGGTCACCACTTCACAGGAGTGATTTTGGGAACTTTATCGACGAAAAAAAAATAAGAGAGTGCTGCAAGGATAATGCAAAGAATAAAAAAAAAATCGGCAGATCCCACGTACCTGGGGATCGATGTTATGCGAAGCATGCGGACGTAAGGTGACCGTGTTTATATTTTTCTTATTTAGCTACACGTAATGAAATCACGCTAAATATATGTTTACAAATGTAGCACGCGCAGACATGTGTTGAATAGTTGCAGATGTTTATATAACCAGTTGTTTGCACTTGCGCAACGATGTCAACTGGAACAGGCGTATTAGCAACACCACAAGCTGATATGAAGCACTGATGCTCGCGAAGATGCTGGCCCGGGACGTTGCTACTTAAATCAACTTCAGCGCAAGGCACCTAACCCCAATTGACGTTAACCCGGCGTGACGGCTGCATCAAAGGAGCGCATATGAAACGTTTATAAAATTCAGTAGGCAACACTGCAACTACTACTGATGTTTCACGGAAATTAACGTCCATTGTAAAAGTAATTCGTGGGTATGTGCCACGGTCTTCGTCTATTCGTGTATGTATTCGTGTATGTACCCGTTCGTGGGTATGTGCCACTGTCTGGCGGGAAGTGTCTGACGATGTACGCTACGGGATTGCGACATTATTCATGTCTTGACCAGCGCGTTATATTCCTAGAACAATCTTACCTTCCCATGCTAATTTTGGTTCTCGCCAAGTTAAAGGGGTGACCACGAGTGCACCCAAACGTAAGCGGCTAGATAGATAGATAGATAGATAGATAGATAGATAGATAGATAGATAGATAGATAGATAGATAGATAGATAGATAGATAGATAGATAGATAGATAGATAGATAGATAGATAGATAGATAGATAGATAGATAGATACGCTCAAAGTCGCCGAAGTTCACCAAGAAATGCTTCGCATTTAAAATAAGTCTTTGGTGCTTGTAGTTGACGATAGACATCCATGGCGACCGTATCTCAAATATCCCGCGCAGGTTTTCACGTTAGTCATGTATCCACGCTAGTCATTGTAACGTCTTCCCCACATCACAGTGTAATGAGTAGAACCAGGCTAGCGGCCACGGAGTGTGAATGCCCCCTACATGTTGGCGAAAAAAAAAAAAAAACTTCGATTCATATACTGCATTCTCACCACACATCAGAACAAAAGAAACACAAGAGTATAGAGAAAACCACGCGATTCAACATTGGTGATTGGGACGTGTGTCCTGAAACAGAGTAATTTCTCGTGTCCAGTGTTGGGGGAGGTTGCTTATTTCGTTTACGCAAAAACCTCGCATCGAAAACTCGATGTTCAAAGACAAGTATGTAGACTTTTTCGTATTCCACATGAAAACTGCTGTCACCAGTTATTTTTGTAATGCGCAACAGCTGAAGGTGGTATCAGCCAACAAACTTTCTGAAGTATAGGAACTCTGTGATCCAAAATTTTTCATATTGCACTGTTGGTGGACCCGTCGGCGGGAAGTTACGCCAAAAGTGCCAGTAAATCACTTGAACGCACCACTGCTCACACCTACCTGCCTCCCATTGCAGCGGCATGTTGCTACCTTACCTTCTGGGGCATCATTGCAGGTGTTGTGTCTCACACTTAAGTTGCGGTGTGACTGCTAAGCAGGTACGGCGCCGCACTGTCAAGTTGCGGTTTCGCAATGATAGGGAGGCGCGATTTGGCACCGCTAAGCAGGTGAAACTTTGCACTTCTAAGCTCGAAGATGCGGGTTCGATTCCCGGTCATGGTGGCCTTACTAGAATGCGGGCATAATGCAAGAAGACCGGTGCTATTATATTTGAGTGCGCACAAGAGAGCTTTAGGTGGTATAAATTACTTCATGATCTCCCGCAATGGTTTCCTCCCTAAACATGTAGCAGTTTTGGCAAGTAATTCTTCGCAAATAATTACTTCGTTATCCCATATGCTCGGTAAAATTCTTGTGACTCGCCTGGCTGACACTGCATTTGTCCTGAAGTTCGGATGTATATTTTTCATTGCTGCCCTTCGTAGCGTCTAACCCAAGCGCCCACGTTTTAACTGCAGATGGACTTCAAGATGGCGAAAGATTTCTGGCTAGTTGAAACCACGACCGCCACGTGTTGGTGCCTTTGAACGCCTATCGCACTAGCGCGCTTGTTACTATCGTCCAATCTCTGCGAAAACGTCCGACAGCTTCCGCGAGCTTCAGAATCGCTTTCTCCGGACATGACATGTTTTGAGAGAGCACCGGCACCACCAAGATTGTTTTGACTTCGTAATGATCAGTGAACACTGTCTCGGGAATGCGAAGCTGCTCATCGATGACGCGTTCATGACGCATTCGACAGAGCTTAAACGCCACCGACACTATCTCGCGTGCAATGTGATAATGCCGAGACTGAGGGGCATCTCTCCTTGCGAGCTGGTTCTGCAAGTGCCATGTCGTTTCTTATATCGCCTGCAGTTCACTCTCGTATATGTGAAATGTACTTCGTTCACTTGCTGTGTATTCGACGAAGGAAGCAAAAAACAACCAAAGGGGTCGTAAAGCGAGCCCAGAATTTACTACCTTGTTCGAATTATTTAAGTGCAACATAACTCGCCGTACAACAAGACTCGTTCCCACAATTGCTCGCTCACTCCGTTCGGCCCGATACAATTCACCGGCTCTGACAGCCGCCGACAGATAACCTGAGCGCCTCGTACATAGCCCTCAGACCACCTCTGCGTGTAGTCTCTAGACTTTAGCGAGGGCCTCTCGCCAACGATATCGCGAATATACGCCACGGGCGAAGCTCACGCGGGCCAACGCGGTTAGCATCCCGATCGCTTTATGAGCCGCGATGCTGTCGCCGGGGAGAATACCATACATATCCTTGTCTTCGTAGCATCGGCGCGGAAAGACCGTCATAAAAAAGTTCAAAAGACCGCCGCTGGGTGCGCTTCTCGGTAACTACGCTCGGTCAAACTAAACACTGGCGATGTCTTTTCGCGTCACGTTGAATGGACGTGACTGGAAGTTCGGGTCACTAGCATTCCGAGCAAAGTGGATCATTCACACAAGGCCCGCGGGGGTCATGCCTGCTTGGCTAACCTCACTGCCCGCTCGTTATACCGTCTTCTCGTCCCCAGGCTTTCGATATCAATCTAACTCCAGACAGGCCCGGTCGTCAACGTCTTCATCGCCTCAGCGCTGCATCAGTCGGTATGCGTTCTCAAGAGACGAGAGTGTGGGGTGGGAAAGAAGGACTGCCAGGAGGTGGGGGGGTTCATTTGTAGGTGCTTGGGGTGCGCAACACATGCTGTGGTTCGATCTATTTTTGATGGGGTCTCTTCAAACACGAAGCGCCTTCAACCGCCGGAGAGCTGACAAGATGGAATCACCTTTCAAGACGCACACGCAGTTCTGTGCAGCACAGCAAACCCTAAAATTGTAAGTAGCGAGACCGATCATAGCTTTGTCTCGGTTAAGCGCATTGATCCCGGAGTTTGGCGAGTAAGAGCGTATGCACGTATCCACAAGAGACATTTTTTTCACGTTACTTGCCGTACAGCTTTGTCATCTTGGTGACAGCGTGGAATACTCCAACACACGGCTAGTTAAGTCACTTAAGACCATCTTCAGATCCTGTACCACTGCACGGAACGACCGAAGAAGAGGAGGACCCCGAAAACAAGGATTCATGACCGAAGCGCGAAGCGGCTCCTAAACGTTCCAAGTAAGAATGAAATCGAAATTCCAAACACAACATGTAGCGAGAGAACCGAGAGCGATATATTGGTGGAGAGGGGCGCCAAGCGAGAGCGTGATGCCGAGGAGGGAATGTCCGCGGTAAGTGATGCGCAAGCCACGACTCGTGTTCGTGCTCAGCGCGAGAAGGCAGGCATACTCGCACTCGGTGTTGTCCCGAATGGGACGGCTTTCTCCTCTCCGTCGTCCAGCCCTCGCCACTGCTGCGTCGATAAGCAGTCGGTGCGAGGCGGGTAATTAAATTTAATGGCTGCCCTCGGTGCGCCCACTCGGACCTTATCGGCGTGATTAATGTGGACGGCTCACTGTGGGCCTCTCGCGATAAGCAACCGGGCGGTGGCATCGAAGACATCGGCCGAGCCACCACAAGCAGCAGCAGTGGCTCCCGTGCTCGGTGCCGACTAGTCGAACGTGCGCGCTCTCGGTACGCATCAACTGAGCTGTATCAGACCCGCTGGAGCCTCGCGACTCGACGTACTACTCCTATATCTACTGTTGGGAGAAGCGCGAGGTTAGAAATGATCATTTCAGGGCTTGAGTCACTGGGTTAATTGGCTGCACTACTGGTAAACGCTAAAACAGTGTGAAATGGGACGTAGAATGACTGAAGGAAACACACTGGACGAGCGCAGGCTAACAACTAAAAGTTTTATTGCTTCGATACAATATAAAGGAAAATTGATGGGAGACCAATGGAACGTGAAACAAAAAGCCTTCGTCGCGACGCAGTGGGCAGAAGCGGTCAATCAAAAGATAATGATTGCGCAATTCCAACATTCGGATACATTAGACATATGAATCCTATGTATTCCCTCGAGTGTGCTAGGTTTCCTTTCGCGCCGTTTTTTACATTCATGACTGATGCTTCCTTGTCAATTCCGTTATTAGTTTTCCATAGAGGCTTGATTTTAGGAGTTAAGATGGCTTATTGTTCGGGCGGGCACGTGTGGCGTTTAGATAAATTTATTCTCACATACAATGGACATCACAAACATTTCAACAGATCATCTCAACACAGCTTGAGTGGCACAGACACAAAAAATTTCTTACAAATTGTTGTGTATACATACGTATACAGTACGTGGTAAAAAAAACACAAATAAAACGTGAATATCTCTATTTGCATATTGCCATAGAGATTTTGCCTGTACTGAAACAATAACATCAGCCTACCAAAACCAAGCATGTCGAAAGACATGCTTCACGCGTCTCTCATAGACGAACAAAAAAGACAGGACTGGGGCTGAAGGAATTCCTCGTCACCGAAAAAGAAGCACTCCTCTGACAGAACAGATCCAGAACATCTGCCAACAAGACTCTCAAGAAAAAATACTTGGACCACATACTTCACATCAACACATACTTCACATCTGCACAAATACTTCAACAAATACTTCGCATCTCATCTGGGTTCCCCGAAGGGAACCCAGATGAGATGTGAAGCAGCAGCGTTGCGCACGAGTTGAACGGCGCTTATGCGGGTGCTGCGGTGAGCGCTGGTAGATCTGTTTGAAGCGATGGCTGGCGTAGCTCTTGTAGGTGACACGTAAAGACATGTTTCAACGCGTTCGTTAGGCGCGCGCCAGGTTTATTGCGCGTGAACTGACGAGTCGGCGGTGCAGTCAGTGGCGGTCGCGGCACGTGTTGCGGGCGAACGGATGGTGGTAGTGGTTAGAAGATGAGAAAAGGCACCTAATTTCTGCAACCCGGTCGGGAGCACGGCGCAGTGCCTGCGGGGAAAGGAAAAGGGAGAAAAGTGGAAAGAGGAGGAAAGATTATTTGAGCAGTGGAACGGCCGTCATCAACAGAAGCAGCAGTCCAGAAGCAAGGGTAGGGGAGGCACGGATGAGACGGCCGCTGGGGGCGCCGCGATGAGCGCGTGGTAGGTGAGGGAGAGGGTGACGTCAGCGCGCACTGCAAGGCGAGCGTGACGGGAACGCGCAGCAGCGGCGAAACCTGCTTGGCACCGTGCCAACAGCTTCGGCGCGCAGGGCGTTTGTACAGAGAAACAGCGTTACACAGGCTAGTCAAAGAGTTGCTTCGCATCTAAAACCACGACACACATAAAGAGACATGCGAAGTTAACGCCATTCTCGTACCTTCGTGTGTGCCATGGTTTTTAAATGCGAAGCGTTTCTTAGCGAACTTTGGCGACTTTGAGCGCATCCATCTATCTATCTATCTATCTATCTATCTATCTATCTATCTATCTATCTATCTATCTATCTATCTATCTAGCCGCCTGCGACTTTTAGTTCTCCTGGTCGTTTCGATAATGGTATCAATACCGAACGTGGTATGGCATAACATGGCTGTATAAAGAACATATTTGACTAGTCATTGAATTGAATTGAATTGAGTTTTATTGACATCAAAATAGTGTACAGTATACAATAGTGTAAAAAAATGTATCTGAATCCCTAGCCAAAGGCCAGTTGGGATTCATCCAAAAAAGTAATTTTGAAAAGGGCATGTAATTTACACACAAAAGAAAGTTTACAAATGCAAATATTTTACGCATGGAAAACTTAACATAACGTAATGAATTTACAGTGCTTGGCGAATGATCATGGTCATGGATGCAGGCAGAACATGAAGATCATGATATGTATGTCACGAATGTCATGAATTACAATTCATGGCTCTGCAGCTTTTGTGGTGGTTTCGTCCACATGGCGTGTTGCAAAACTGGTATGGTATGGCATGATTGCATGGCGAAATGCAGCATGTCGCATTTCACGCCGGTTGCCATCGGGCCGCGCCAACGGACGCTGATCGTGCCTGTCGTCAGGCTATAGAGCGCACCCCTTTTGCTAACGTAGTGTCGCTGTGCCCAGCGTGCGCGCGCGTATAAGCGCTACATTGGAGTATATCGGGCCCTTCATCGGATGTGCTCGCGGCCGTTTTGCTAGCTTCACATATACTAAATTTGTTGTAACGTGACGTCAATGAATAACGAAATATATGACTGCTGCAAACATGATAATCCTGACACGCGTGTTATGTGAGAACATGACAACATACCACGCTCATAGCATGCTCGCGGTCGTTTCGCTAGCTCCACATATACTGAATTTGGTATCACGTGATGTGAATAGATGACGAAGGTAATCGACATATCCAAACATGATAATCAAGGCACGGAAGTCATGTATGGCATCATTTGCCTCCACCTCGTAACGTGGTGCTGATTTTAAAGTGGCATATAAAAATTTCTCCTTCGTGCTTCGCATATCATCGATTCCCTCTGTACCTGAGATCAACCAGTTTTTTGCACTTGGTTTGTTTAAACGAATGAAAGTTATTTAGTGGAGCTTTTATATAACTAAGAAATTTTGGCAAAAAACCCGGCACTGTCCCTATAGAAAGTGCACAGTTTACAAACGCAATTGTGGGCGCTTTTTTCATGTGTCCCGGTGTTCTTGGGTTCCTGGCAATGAGATATTTTATTGAAATGGCTCGCCATTTCATGTTGTCACGTATTTATTCTTGCCTAAATACAAACGCACGAAGCACGCTTGACACACACAGAGATATGTGTGTGTGTGTGTGTGTGTGTGTGTGTGTGTGTATGTATGTGTGTGTGTGTGTGCGTGTCTGTGTGTGTGTGTGTTTGTGTGTGTGGTTGTGGTTGTGGTTGTTATTATGTATTGAAAGGTTTGATTCTCAAGAAGGGCTAACACATGTTGTCGAACAGCCGACTGAACGGCTGTTTTTCTTCGTAAAATCAATGCTTAACGTTTCAATTAGCTGCATGCTCAGAACCTTGCAAAATGAAGCAAAAGCGCCTGCAACTGGGAATCTGCGTGGAAAAGCGACAACAGCAAGAATCTTTCGTTTGAGTAAATAACTAATGAATTTCCTCGTTCCCGACAGGAGTTGTCGTCACACCAACACCCATTAGGTAAATGGACGTGGCGCCAATATTTTTTGTCTGTCTCTGGAGTCGTTCCATTTAGCTGCCTGTCGTTGCTTGAATTTGTCTCTTATGTTGTTGCTTCTGTTTTACGCGATATAACACGCAGTGAGTGATATCGGTCCTGGCTCCGACATTCGACTGAAAGGATTTTTATTTCTTGTTCGCGTGCGCCATCAGGAGGTGTACGTGTCATTCATTTCCACGCAGCCCGCAGTGCACAGGTGGCAAAAAAAAAGGATTAGAAAAGTGAATAACATGAATCATACCTTCAGTCATATAACAGTGAGAGAGGGAAGAAAATTCAGCATCTCTCTCACCAGAGACGCATTGGAGTCAGTGGCCTGAGCTGCTGTGATTAACGACTCCCAGCACGCCAAGGAGCAATTTGCAATCTGACTAGCGAACTACCGCGCTCGGCGAAGAGCCGGCCACATTCAGGAGTACCTTTCGTTGTCTTTCGGGGTCCTTTCGGACCTTTCTTTTTGTTGGGTTTGTTATCGTGCAGCGCAGTTTAGTATAATTACGCGCTGAGGCATACCCAAAACGCTTGCTGAAACGATCGGTTTGCTGAAACGCTCGCTGAAACGATCGGAGCGGACACGCCGAGCGAGTCGGTGACAAATGATATATTGCGCGATATTTTCACCACCACATAAGCCGCGCCGCACGCTCGTTAGAAACGTGAGCCGCAGGCGCGCGGAATTGGTGTTCATAGGTGCAAAGTGAAGCCCAGGGCGCGCGCGCGCTGAACGTTGATTTATGTCTACATCCATTTGTTTATTTGTTTGTGTTTTCACCACGCTAATAACGATGGTGGTTTGGGCTTGTTACCGCCAGACCGCCGAGGTGTCATCAAAAATATACCCAGTCATGCTGACATTAGAATTATGACTCGACACGCAATACTTAACGAGCAATCAATGCCAGTTTATTTTTATATGGCACGAGCTCTAAACAGGTAACGAGTGCCTCCTATAAGGTGATCACTGTTAAGCAACGCCTTCTTCAATAATTGACTGCACAGGGATATAATATATATCTCCAGGTACGTTTTAGGGCAGTGGATAGAGTAAGCTTTTTTTCCCCGAAACTGTTCCCCAGTGTGTTATCCACCGCGGCGAAAGTCCCTCATTCCAGGATTTTAAATATATTTGGCAAAAAATATGCGATGGTAGGCTGCATCATAGCTGGTTGTCACAACATCATGGTACTGATGTACAATATACAAAGATTTGAAAAATTAAGAAGAATAAAAGAAGAAAAAATATTCAGAAGCACTGTGTACATATGGTAATATAGGGTTTATTATAGTCTGTGCACAGTCTATGAACATAGTCCTGTTCTTACAGCGTGATCACATCGCGGATAGAGTACACAGAGATAATGGCAAGGAGCAATAAGAAAAAAAGACAGTTCATTAAAATTCTGTCCTTTAAAAAATTACTGCGCACCTCTGATTATCACAATATGGCTACAGTCCAAGTACTTTCCCAATTGTAAATGGTCGTATGTCGAGGCCGTTTAATCGATCGCTCACTTGAGCATGTTGTTCATCATATTGTGGACATTATGTAAGGAGCAGGAGTTCTTTTCAAAACGACAACAAGAAGAAAAACATCAGCAACAACAAGAATGGTGACGACGACTACAACAACAAATGCTACTGAACAATAAACTATAGTCGGGGTCTTACGAATTAAGATTGTTTTTTTATTATGAGGCTCGCCTTATACTGCATAAGTTGAAATTAATTTTGAACACGTCAGTTTTGTGAAGATGCACATACAATTTACGGCGTCCACTCCCCTCTCCACTTTTGTAAGGGTATCGCCATGCGAGGGACTGTGCACCTGAAACCATAGAGATTAGAAGTTGATTTTCATAGCCAATTCGCTGAAATGACGGGTCAGCAAAACAGAAGATGAAAATAATTAGTTCCATTTTGCTTTAGGTGCTGCCTTACTCTACAGAATAGCATTAAAACGACACACAGTTAAATAAGACAAAATTAGGTTTTTAGCGCATGAAACCACACGAAGAGAGAAGTGACCCACAAACAGGCACTAACTTGCAAAGTTGTTTCTTTAGAAGCAGCAAACCACACGTACATGTATATGCAACATCGTTTCTTAACAATCGCCACTCTCAGAGTATTAAAAAAAACTCAATTATCTCTCGAATATAAGCTAAATCACAACCAATTGTGGTATCCTCTGTAGTACAAAGGGCGAAGTTCTCTGATTGTATAAACTTCCAGTAAATTTTTGAACTCCCCACGCGCACTGGCGAATACATCGCTAAATAATACATTTATTCTATAGTTGTAGAGGATGAGGAGGATGAATTTATTTACTGGTGTTTACATGAAATATCACTGCACTCTAATTGACCAGAGGATCAGAACTGGTTCGGAAATTTGCGGCAATAATTCTCGTGGTGGCGTAACTTGGTGTATACGTTAAGGTATTGATGCTTGGCTGATAGACTTCTCAGTGACAATAGGCACAAGATTCATTTATAACTAAAGTGAAGTATTTCTGTTACAGTATATTTAGGCAGCCAAATGTTTTGATCCTGCAGTGCATTCACAAGATGTTCATGCTGGCTAACGGGTTTTCTTTCGACGTGGCCCAGAGCACCATACTCCATGTTGGGAAACGCCGAGCAGCCTATATGTTCTGCATCAACCCTGTTGCATCGCCGTTGGCTCTCACTGAAACCCCACCATCGACGTTGCTCATATCAGCCATGCACATTGTGAAAGAAAGAGGCAAATATAAACGAAATTAGAGGAACTAGATCAATAGGACAGCAATAACCGTAATAAGGCTAAGGCACTCCGAATGATTTGCTGAAAATCAGGCTGCTCAGATATATACTGTGCAATCAGCCTTTCTTATCTCAAAGCTGTACTCTGACATGCAGGTCCGCGAACCGTCTGCAGATTCTCAGAGCTAATTCTACAGCAACAGCATTTTTTTTTTGATAGTGAACATTGATAAAGATGGGACAGTGGTTGAGGCCTTAGCCAGTAGCAAACAGATCATAAACGTAAGCCAACTTTCTCTAGCAGCAGTTTTCTCTAATTGCGCAAGTAAGACAAACATATAACTATTTTTTTCTATATATCAGACAAAAAAGTGCAACAAGTTAGAGTCAGCACGTTGTTATTACACAATATACCTGGTTAAACTTAGGCAGAAACACGCGGTATAATTTGCTCTGTTAATTGGTATCGACAAATAAAAACAATGAGGGAAGAATACACTCAAGCTTTCTCGCAAGTTGCTACTTCTCATATTTTGTATACTTTGCAACAAGCAACTTAAGTTCCTCGAAGTACTAGCGCTAACGCTGGGAAGATAGGAAACAGTTATTTCTCCCTTAACGCACTTTGCTTAAATTTTATCCAAAATACTCTTGAACGGCAAGAAAGAAATTTCGCTTTTGCAATAAGGTGTATCAATGTTTATGTGCCACTATATGCTAACAGTTTTTAATACCAGCATAGTGTTTTTGCATGCAGAAAGTGCTCATGCAAATTTTATTTCTTTTTATTAAGGAGGTAACCTGAACATGAACATGACAGAAGCAAAAGTTTCCTCAAATGCTCTTGATACTATACTTCACCCCAAAATTATTGCTTTCCGGTGGTCACATTTTCGATGGAGGCAAAAATACTTGAGGCCTGTGCGCTTAGATAAAGGTGCACGCTAAAGAATCCCAGGGAGGGGGGCGAAATCTCCAGAGCCCTCCAACAGCGTTTCATAATCCCATGGTGCTTTTGGAACAGTAAACCGCAATAATTTTATTATCTTCGTAAATCGTTGACCTAAGAGTCATGGGTTCAGTCACAGCCACACGTGTCGCATTTCGACGTAGGCCAAATGCTGAAAGCAAGTGTATTGTGGACATAAATAAACCCCTGCAGGTTGGAGTTCCGGGAGCCCTCCACTATATAGAGGTACCGTGTAGTTATATCAATTTTTTTTTCCACGTAAAGTATCAGGCATTATTTTTATTATTCTCTCCGAGAAATATTGAAACATACTTGACATCTAAAAGACATATTGGAACTCTTCGCACCTCTCTATCAGCCTATCTCACTTTACATCTGATTTCTGAATAATAATTTATGCTTAAAACACAGAGCACGTTCACGTGTGGCTTCGTTGATACCAACTTCAGATGAGACACAGGACAACCACAGTGAAATCGAAAAAAAAAGCGCGTTTGTGTGGGTGCCTTCGCGCGCACTATTATTCTGTATGACGCCTTCCGAATCGCTAAAATAAGACAGGCTCTCCTGTCATGCATGCGCGCATGGAGCTCCATTCACTCGCTGATGGCGTTCTCATCGTGAAATAAGATTTCAAAGACAAGAAAACGAAAATGAGATGCCTCTTTAATTGCGAAGTTTCGACCCAGTTCGCAACGCTTCGCTTAGCAGGGTTCAAGCGAAAATGAACTCGCTCGACAGAGACAGCTATATGCACTTCGGAGCAGCCGTCAACGTGGGCGCTCGAAAACGCGTAAAAACAAACACACGCGAAATAACGTTGCCAGCAAAAGACAAGCACGAGACCCCCCCCCCCCACCCCTCTTGCTTCATCTCTTATTCTCTTTATTTTATCTTTCTTATTGGGAAGAAGCAGCCCCGAGTTGTGTTTGTATGCATGCAGGCGTGTACCGGTACATCAGCGGAGTCAGAGGAGCAGGTGCAATCTTCCAGGCTGCCGTAGAAGAGACACGCTATGGTATCTTGTTCTTTTGCTTCGCCTCGTTTCCGAAGGCACGACTCACACTCTTCATTGGTAGTGCTGGTAATCTTTCTTCCTCCGGCGTCGGTGGTTCTCTTGCTTTCTTTCGGGTCTTTATTGAGTGCTTGTGTGCGTATACAGTTATATAGACGACCGCAAGGGCGTCAAGCAGCGCCACTGCTCGCTCACTCGCCGCGCGCACGCGCAAACGCACGCGCGGACACACGCGCAGCTCAGCAGTCACCGGGAGGGCGATAAGAACGTCCCGTTACATCTGCGCAGCTCAGAAATTGGGTTCCTCCTTGGCATGGACGCGAGAGAAGAGCAATAGCAGGTAGAAAAAAGACTGATTCGTTGCGCGTGTTTCAGGTCAAACAAACAAAGAAAGAAAAAGAAAGAAAGAAATAAAGAAAGAAAGACACAAAGAAAGAAAGATGTCTGTACTGGCTTTTTTCATCTAGCGTTTAATAAGGCAAAATGGATGTCGAGCCATATGCGCTTGCTACGGCAACATTCATAGGTGCCGGTAAGGTAGTCAATTAGCGCACGTAGAGCGTTTAGGAGGTTGGGTGAAAGTGAAGCATTTCATCAGCTGGTATATGGGCGCAGACACCCCGCAGGCTTTCTTTCGGGGAAAAATTAATGGCACCTTAAGGGAGGTTGGTCTTTCCAATTAGCAAGTTTCGGTATAGTTACCATCAATACGTATAACATGGTGTAGAAAAACTATAATGTTAAAATCATTAGAGCTTGTATGGAGTAGGTGAGAATATGAACAATAATTTCTCTAGAATGGATTAATATTCTTGATTGGAGAGTGTCACTGAATCCAGTGTTTCGGCAAGCAGTGCTGCGTCCCTCAAGGCAGGAAGGTGCTGCCTTGAAGAAAACTTGCCGTAGCGTTTACTGCACGACGCTACTGTGTTCAAAAGTTGATCTCTCTAAGACTCAATTTTCTCCTGAACTTATTCCTTCTTTGGTCTCCTCTAGAATGACATCCAGAACTTAGAAATAGTCGAGATTTTCTCTGATATATGGAATTCAATGTCCAAACAGCTGATTGATAAATCATACCCTATATATGAAACAGACAGCACTGCAATACCTCGAGCCTATACGTTTAGGAATGAGACTTTCAGGGATCCCGGTTGTTGGGTGGCCAAAATGTTGAGGCCGCATCTAACTAAAAGAACCAAAAAGTTCACAACATATCCATGGAGGGAATGATGACGAGTGGGGCGAAGGGTACATCCGTCCGTCCGTCAAACATAAGAGAGCCACTAACGCCATCTAGTGATATTTCCAAGAACATGCGCACGTAACGCCATCTAATGAGCAAATAATAAACTACAGGTGGTTACTTTCTACTACTACTACTACTACTACTACTACTACTACTACTACTACTACTACTACTACTACAGAGGAGAAAAGAACCCACACCCTTAGGAGCTTCGCCCCTAAAAAAAACTTGCACACACTTTGTTGCATCACGCGCAACGACAATAGTACTCATGAAGCACACTGCATTGGAGAGCTTCGGATAAACTTTGACCATCTGGATTTCTTTCAAGCCCACACAGAAAATTTAAATACATAGTTTGTCCTTTTTGTTTATTATTATTATTATTATTATTATTATTATTATTATTATTATTATTATTATTATTATTATTATTATTATTATTATTATTATTATTATTATTTCGCATTTTAAACGCATTGAAATGCGGCTGAAGTTACAAATGGCACATGTGCCCCCATCTGGTGGTGGTCTCTCCTTCCTCTGGAGATGAAATTGTTGGCCGTCCACAATAAATGCATTGACACCATGGTTGGCTACGTGCTCGTTCTCCTTGCTGAAAGGCGATGTACAGATGCATAATTCATAATTTCTTGGGTATTACCCGCCAAAACTGCCATATGAGTATAAGAGACACCATAATGAAGGGCCCCGGAAGTTTCGACCTCCTGGGGTTATTTAGCGTGCACCCGAATTTAAGCACACGCGCCTCAAGTAATTGTTCGCCGTCGGAATGCGACTACCACGGCCGGGATCCAACAGGCCTCTTTCGGTTCAGAAACTGAGCACAGCGTTTCTCAAGATGATATGATGGTTTTGGGATGTTAAACCCCACATATTATTATTAGTAACCGAGCACCGTAACTAATAAACTGATCATCACCGGTGCGGCGAGATTAGATTTGGCAGCTGCCTCCGAAAAGAACTACATTGTGCGTATGTTAATAAATGTGCGCGTGTGTGCGTGTGTGTGTGTGTGTGTCTTCATGTGGCGTTTGTGCACGCGTGTATATATGTGTGTTTGAGAGAAAGATAGTGAGTGAAAAAAGAAAGCAAGCGATGATTCCTTATCGTAACGTAGAATATGGGATGAAAGACAAAGCATTGAAGGAAAGAAATCAAGCGTGAAAACACCCGAGCTTGCAAAGTCAGCCGTTGGGACGTTGTACTCCGCTGGTGGCTGATTGTTCTCTTGTAGTTCCCAGCGCAGAGGCGGCATGTCGTCGTGGCTTAAACGGTCCTGTAGACAACTTCTGCAGGTAAAAAGAACATGCGTGTTATTTTATCCGGCCGTTTCCCGTATTTGCGGCGCAATTGGTGACGTCCGCAGTCAGTTCACGTGACGTCACGGCGAAACAAAACAAAAGAAACAATTGTCCCTGATCATGCTTTACTGTGCAGCTGCGCGCCAATTCCACCTCATTTCGAATTACCATGGTGCGTTATCATTAGCCTACCTTCTTTTTGTGTATTTCAGTGCTCGCAAGCAGAGATAATATACTGTAGTCAAAACGTGCGATATGCTGGCGGGCTCGCCTCGTAGTGTTGACGTTGTTCAATGCTAGTGAAAGAGAGAAATAAGCAATTTCTCTTCTTCGAACTTAATAATATTAACAACAACAACAACAACAACAACAACAACAACAACAACAACAACAACAACAACAACAACAACAACAACAACAACAACAATAATAATAATAATAATAATAATAATAATAATAATAATAATAATAATAATAATAATAATAATATCACCTCGGGCTTTACATCCCGAAACCAGGATATGACTATGCGAGACGCCGTAATTAAGGCCTTCCGAAATATTCACATCGCACGGTATGTATGCGGACCTCCGCCATTTCGCCTCCGTCGAAATGCGACCGCCACTTCCGGGATCAAACCCGCGAGATTCGGCTCAGCAGGCGAGCACCGCTCTGCGACCGAGGTCGACTCTTCTGGGAACCCGGGCCTGTTCAGAGGTCCTCAAAGCTGCCCCGAAGCTGAAGTTACCCTCAGTGGCGTCAGGACGGGGCAAGAAACGCTCGCATTTACGTTCTGATACAGTTGAAAATACCAAGATGACGAGTCCTTGAGATACAAACGCAATAAATTGGCGGTATAAGTGCATCTGTTTCATAGCTGCCACCTATAGATAATGACACTTCGATACCTTAACTTACTCCTAATTATAGCGCATTATTTCGGGGCTGCTCAATGTGGTACGTGTTCGCTTAGAAGCGTCTTTCTATTGTCCTTCGTTTAATCTTGCGCTAAAGGCGGCGACCACGGGCATCGCCCGTTTTCTTCGTTTGTCTAAGCTTTTGTCCTCAGGTTCACAGTGCAAGAAAAGAATATCCCCCCCCCCCCTAATGGATCCACTTTATCGCTCGTATGAACGTGCGTGCCATTACCAAGCCTCTATAATTTTGAATACCCTCTTGACACGTGAAGACTTCTTCGGCGTTAAAATAGGTTTTGTGGCATTATCATTCCATAAATACCAATGGTGCCCCAGGACTTTCATAACAACAACGGAATCGCGCTCTCCAATAAAAGATTTCTGTGAAGGTTAAAAACATTACAGTACAGTTATATAAGATTCAACGACTAAATTAGCTTTACTCGGCACGTTTCTCCGTGTTCGCTTGTAACTTCATATCTGAAAGTTTATACCGAATAGGTCGTCTTGTTACAAGATCGGCCTACAACATTTCCGCCTTCATCGTAAAGTACAGTGAGATTTGCCTTTCGTGGTTAAAGGTTCGTACACTGAGACACCACACAGGCGAGTTTTTAGACAGATATGTAACAGCCGATAATGTTATCCTTATCTAAGATGGTTCACCAACAACCTTTCGCAGTTATTCACTATCATTAGCCCCTGCTTCCTGCAAGGTAGAAAGTTGCACAAATATACTCGAAAACAGTGTGTGAGACATCGGCGATGACCCATATCAGACATCATGCTCCTTCTCATGGGTTGCTATAGAAAAAAAAAAAACTGGGGAAAACAGCGTCACCAACTTTCGGGAGTCCGTGACTAACACGACGCTTCAACAAACACAGTTCATGTTAGTGAGTGTGCTAATAAATATATAGGGGAAAATAACTCTAAACCGAGGCATTTTCTTGGTAGTGGACTCTCATAAAAAAGTCATGCACGACGCTTTGATGACATGAACAGGACTAAGATCCTAATATGTTAAAATGTACCAGCCTTGCTGACAGTGCTCCTGGGAAATGCCCTTAACGCCACGAAACTGAACAAACAGCATATCGTTCACAGGTGTGTCAGCGGC